>NC_081558.1:117688227-117809117 GCF_022355385.1 Mustela nigripes
AAGGAATGAAATGATATAATTACATTTGCATTTTAGAAAGATCACTCATGTTAATGTGTCTGGGAGTTTAAAATGTTTATGTCTGGAGGTAGAGGCTGATTCTGAAACTCTTCCTGTGTTTCAGGTGTTCGATAAGAGGAATGGAAAAAAAGGAGTGGCAGAGGATGAAAATTTAGATCTAAGCACCATTTGTGTCCAGAATAAGTAACACTGTGGGTTTTAATGAGACTCTTTCATCAGAGAGACAAAGACAGCAAAAGTGCTAGAACACAGAGAGGGAAGGAAGATAGGTCCAGAGCTGTGAGAGGGGTGAGAAGGCCTGGTGGGTGTGGAAAAGAGAAGTAGGGATGATGTGAATAAAAGTAAAGAATTCTGTATACCTGAAGTTACTTGGGGGAGACGCTTCAGAAACTCATATATAATACTTAACATATATTTCTGTCCTTTTGGCTTAATGAATACTGAGCAGATTAGGAGTTAGAGCCAGACCATATTCATCATTGTAGTCTCGTTCTCTTGCATTTATTAGGGTCACAGACTATGTTCCTTTTATGTGGGCTAGAAATGGTTACAACATGCTTAGTTTGTGAGGTAGTAGGAGGTATAAGGAGGCTAAATGGCCGATTGAAACTAAATAAATCAGAGAGCCATGGCTAGAACAGGCTCCTGGCTTTTTTTCCTATCAGTGCTCATTGGATTCTACCACCAACAAATGTAATGTTCTTTCCAGAAAAACTTCAAGCTTTCCAAGCGCTGTGAGCTCTCATTTCCAGACTTCAAGGAAAAGAATCTTCTGTTAGATCCTATGGGGGTGAGTGTGTGGGGCAGTGGATTCCTGATGCCATTTGAACTGAAATGAGCAGAGTTGCTATATATTTCTGCTCCAGGAGCACTAAACCAGCTATCTCACATGGCAGAACTGGGAGTGGCATTGATTAAAACAGCCATTGTTCTGCCTTTTGTCACCAAAATCTTCCATGTTTTTAAGATGCCTTCTTCATATGTGTATCTTTTTCTTTTTAATTCTAGGTTTCATGTTTTTCCCTTGAGCTAGGAGATGTATTTTTATGTAGTCCGTTTTGATTAATTGAATTATTATTCTGTTTCCAGTCTTTTAAAGTATACATTCCATTAGGGGAAATATGCTTTGAGTTTGGGAACAAATGACAGTCACACTTAATATAGTAATTAATATGATAGGTTTTGTCCATGAACCTAACGTTATTGTGAACTTACTAATCGACAGGACTTCCCAGGAAGTCTTATAAGATTGTTTTATGAATAATAGACAAAAGATGAAAGCAAAATTATGGAAACAAAAGAAAGAGTTATTGCTTGTCAGTTCTGCCTCCAACTTACCAGGTCACACAATTTCCCAGTGATATCTTAATTTTTAATTCTTATTTATTTTTTACCTGATCTCTTAGCATATTTGAAGTCCTCAGTGAAAAATACAGATGGAAAGGGAAAATTGTGTGAATCATTAGGTAAGTTAGGATATCCTTATAACCTAAAGCACCTCTGAGAAGTATTGCCTTTATATTGACCACATTATTTGGCTCTAGTGCAATAATGTTATAAAAATAGGTAACAAAAGGGGTGCCTGGGTGGCTCAGTAGGTTAAAGCCTCTGCCTTCAGCTCAGGTCACGATCCCAGGATCCTAGGATCGAGCCCCGCATTAGGCTCTTTGCTCAGCGGGGAGGCTGCTTTCTTCTCTCTCTCTCTGCCTGCCTCGCTGCCTACTTGTGATCTCTGTCAAATAAATAAATAAATAAATCTTAAAAAAAAATAGGTAACAAAAAATAACTAGAATAGCCCTATATATGGGAATAAAAATCAAGTTCCAAAGAACTCATGGGTCATAGACTAAAACATGATAAATTAGGATCTTTTTAGGGCTAAATGATAATAAAAACACTATAGAATGACCAATGGGAGTTGACTAAATCAGTACCTAGTTAGACATGCATAATATTAAATGCTTATATTAGATAATAAAGAGGCCTGAAAGTTAATATGCTAGGCATCTAACTTAGGGAGTTATAAAAAGATTCAGAGAATATATTAAAAGAAAACATAAGAGGGAAATAATAAATAATAGAAGAAGAGTTATATTAAAGCAACAATGAACTCAAAATTAATTTTTTGAAATGACTAATGAAAAAATCTCTGACAAGACTGATCAAGAATATAATAGAGAAGGGCCCAACAGATATTAATAACTAAAAAAACAAATATATACAGCATGGATTAGAAAAATAATGGAAGATATTTAAAGCAACTTTATATCAAGATATTTGAAAACTCTGAAATACATAATTTATTTAAATATAGAGCAAATTCTTACAAATATATAACTTACTGAAACTGATTCAGAAATAAGAAGAAAATCTAAACAGTTCTAAAAATATTACAAAATAGAATAATAAATTTAAAATATCCTTATAATGGAAGTACCAGGTTCTGATATTTTATAGGTGAGTTCTACCCGTATTATACAAATCATTCCGGAGTATAGAAAAAGTTGTAATGCTATCCAACCTATTTATGAGGTTAGCAAATTTTGATGCCAAAAGCAAATCAGACAACACAAAAAGGAGAATTATGGACCAATTTCATTCACAAACATAAATTCAAAAATTAAAAAAAAAAGTTGGCTTACTAAATCTAGCAATACATAAAAGTGAAAACACATCATGACCAATTTGGGGCTATCCCAGGAATATAATGTTGGTCATCATTTGAGTATCTATTAATGTTATATATTATATAAATATATTAAAGGGTTACCATCCTATGAAGAGAAACATATTTGATAATACTTAATATCCATTCTTGATGAAAACTCTTAGTGAATTAAAAATAGATAGGAGCATTCTTAATGTGATGTATAATATAGGGGAAATACCTACAGTAAACCTGATACTTAATGGTGAAATGTTTAAAGGACCCTCTTTATGAACAGGAACGAAGCAAAGATGTTACACTATTATCTATTTAATATATGGCATAGCATAATATGGTAAGAAAAATAAATAAATGGTTTATTTACTGATAAAAAAGAAACAAAAACATATAATTCACTAATGATATGACTATGAAGAAAATACAAAAGAATATAGATAAATTGTTAAAATTAACTAGAAAATTGGCATAGTTGAAATGAAAGTTGATTTATCATTTCCCTTTCCATGTGCCTATAAAAGTAGAAAATACAATTTGAACGTTAAAAAATTGGTACTTAGGAGGACTTAGGAATAAATCTAATGAAATATGTACAAATTCTTTTTAGAGAAATTATAAAACTTTATTGGGAGACATTGGGGAGGACAAATCAATGTAGAGATTAATTATATTCAGAGAAAGACTTGATACATAAAGATACAAATTTTCCATAAGATGATTAATAGATTTCATAAAATTCCAGTTAAATTTCAAGAAATTCAATAAAAATTTCAAGCAGGGTAGGTATCACTTGACAAGGTGGCTCTAAGATTTATATGGAAGTACAAACATCTAAGGATAGCAAATACATTCCTGAATACAAATGACCAGGTGGGTGACTTATCCTATCAGGTAGCAAGGTTGTTACAATGATAAAGTTTGTAAACTCAAGTGTGGTGTCTGTCTGAGGTAGGCAAAGTTGACCAGTGAAACAAAGTGGATGTTCAGAAGCATATCCATGTATATGTGGAAACCTCATATAAAACACCTGTGTGCTTTTGAGATGACTGGGGAAAGGATATCTCTTCTAATACAAGGTGCTGGGCCAATTGGTTACCCACAGAGGAAAAAAGAATTGGATGCCCACTTCACAAAACTTAAAAGTCAACTTCAGGTGATTAAAGATCTAATTTTGAAAGGCAAACCTACAAAATGGTTTAAAAGGGACTGTGAACTTGGAGTAGGAAGTGATTTCAAAATGTTAAAAAATTGCTAACTTAGAATACATTAAAATAAGAACATATGTTTATGAAAAGGCATCATAAAGAAAGTGAAAGCAAGTATCAAACTGGGAGAAGCTATTTGTGCACAATAAACAGACAAAGGGTCAATATAAATATAAACTTTTACAAGGAATTCCTACAAATCAGTAAGAAAAAGCCAAAAATATCCAGTAGAAAAATTGACTACATATCTGAACAGACACTTCACAGAAAAGAAAGGAAATAGGCTGTCTTTTTAAAAAAATTAAATTAAATTAAAATTTTTTCAGTGTTCCAAAATCCATTGTTTATGCACCACACCCAGTGCTCCACACAATACGAGCCCTCCACAATACCCACCACCAGGCTCACCGAACCCCCCATTTATCTCCCCTTCAAAACCCTCAGTTTGTTTTCCAGAGTCCATAGTCTCTCATGGTTTTTCTCCTACTCTGATTTACCCCAACTCACTTCTCCTCATTTGAGAAATGGGAGTTGAAAGCACAGTACCCCCTCAATGAATGAAAATTAAAAATCTGAAAACCTCAGGTGAGGTTGCAGAACTATGAAATCACATTAACGGCTGCTTTGGGAAGCAATGGCATTAACTGGTAGAGTGGAAGCTATGCAGACTTTTGAATCAAATATTTCTAAATTACGTACATATCCTAAGAAATATTTGTACAAAGCATACAAGGAGATTCGGACAAGAGGGATTCTAGCAGCATTGTTGGTGCAAAAAGAACTAGAAATGATGCAAATGTCTATTAACAATACACTGGATGAATAAATGGCACTATAATTATATAATCGCATACTGCACAGCAGAGAAAAGGAGCTATAGCTACTCACATCAGTGCTGATAGATCATAGAAACACAATGTTTGCTGAAAAACGTCAGGAGCAGAATAATCCATAAGCCATGATTACATTTGTATAAACTCTCCAAACATTCAGAAATAAACAATATATTTCTTGAAGACTCAAATGTGATAAACGCATGAAGAAAAAGCAAGAGAATGATAAATAGAGAATTCAGGAAGGTGGTTATCTCTGGATAGGGGCTGCGACAGGGAGAAGGTGCTGTTAGGGAAGTATCCTCAAGGGCTTAAAAAATTCTGATTGTTTTATTTTTTTTAACTTTAATAAAGGGTACTCAGATGGTATTGTATCATCATCCTTTGTGTCTTAACATGATAAAAAATTCCTTTATATCAGGTCACTATTAATAGAAACCATCCAAAGAATATTTGATAAAAACTCAGCTGTAATGTCCTTAGCTGATAAATTCTCTCTTCTTTAAATTCTGAGTTAGTTACTATTGATGCTGTTTTATTTTGCCACCTGCAATTTAGGGATTAAACTAAGCTCACCTTACCAGTTTTTTCAGAGATGAAAAAGTATTCCTTCATACTGCTCGTGTGTGGAATGGAGGATAAGGATAGAAATCAGTGTTTTGTGCATATATATAGCAGATGATCCGAACAAGTACTGCTGTTGAATTCAACGATGAAAAAAATGCAAAATTGATTTCAACTTCCCTTGAGCCATAAGACATTTGGTTTCAGAATTTCTGGTGGACTTTTCCTTCCACATGTTTCTTCTGCCTGTCTGTAAGCTACTTCCTGATATTCTATCTTTGGAGAAATCCCAGGGAAGACAATATCTTGACAAGTTTGGCTGTGGTCTCAAGAAGAGGTGGTGTGGACGGAAGCTGGGAATTTTTGGCTGCCTGGACTCTGGGATTGCTGTAGGAGCACAGTTGAAAAAGCCAGATACACAGAGGTCAGGTTTGCAGACTAAGAAAGTGGAATAATTACTAGCAGTTCTGGGCAGTGCTGCCAGAGAACCTAGTCAATTTATTTCCAAATAATTAACTTGAGGATCTTAATTACCTAGACTCATTATCAGGCATCATCACCTTCATTAACACCATGATTACTGCTACTAAGAGCATCTTAATCACTTTCAAAATCCGAGTCCTGTCCTACAAGAGTCTATGAATTAGGCAGTGAAGATGAAGGTGCGGTCAAGGGAGAGGTATAAACGGATGGACCATCCAACTAAGGAACTGGCTTAGTGGCAGATTCAGTTGCTGTATTCATTGGCTGTTTTTCCATTTGTCTTGGACTTTCAAGCCTAACACCATGCAGATTGATTTCAAAGGCCTTAACATTTCTACTCCGTAAATAAAGCTTGCTGAAAATTATTTCTTATAGTCAATATTTTAATTATTTTAAGTCTTGTAGTTGTTGAAATCGTATTTGAAAATAAAAAAATAGTAATTTAAGAGTTCATATAATATTAATGGTGTAGAATATGAAGCTAATTATTGGTTCTCTTTAACTCAACAAACATTGCCAATATATTATATCCACATGTTTACTATCTCTGTTGATATGCAATTTTCAGCTGTAATTTAACACAATCTCTCCCCTGCAGGCTTGACCCTTGACTGTTGCTCCAAGTATCTCATGTTTGAAAGAACCTATGGAAACTATAGGATGCAAGGGAGAGAATCGGACCTTGAGTTCGAATTCTGATTCCATCACTGGCTAGTTGCCGGACCCGGGTAAGTTATATAAAATCTCTGAGCCTCAGCTTCCAGATCTGTAAAATGGACACAATAATATCTACCTTATAAATTAAGAGAGCACTTTATGTAAAATATAATTGCTTCTTAGGTGTTAATATTTTTGTAAGTTATAAGTATCTCAAAATATAAATTAAGAGAGTACTTTATGTAAAATATAATTGCTTCTTAGGAGTTAATCTTTTCGTAAAAGTTACATGTATCTCAAAATATACTTAATTAAATTATTCAGTGACAATAAATAGAAGGTGAAATAAATCACACTTCATCAGCTCTGATGAAGCCTTCAAAACCTCAGGCTAACCATTGAAAGTCACAATATTGCTACAGGGCAACAAAATCTCTGCCATTTTTCACTATAGCTGTCAGAGAGGTTTTTTTTTTTTTTTTTTACTTGGGAAATGAGATTACATGCAAAATATGGAGTTTTCAAATGAAAATACCAAGTTTTAGTCTTATAGTAAGATCTTGCTGAAAGAGGATTCACTTAATTGGCTTGAAAGCAAATGAAAAATACCTTGATTAAGCATTGAGTAAAACCATGTGGAAAACTTGGGATGAACAAAGATAGGGAATTTTCAGTTGATCTTCTTGTGTTGTGATGAGCATTAAGACTTTGTTCAAATGCTAGTTGCTTTCTGGGCTGTAATTTTACTAAAATACCATATCATTATTTTTCCCATAATTAAGATAGTATAACACATTTACAAAGAATTTGGAAAATAGAGAAGTGATAAGCATGTTTTTCCTTCCAGGCTTTTTCATATATATCATATATATATATATATATATTCAGATATATCATATATATACATATATGTGTGTGTATATATATGTGACTGCAATCATAGTTTGTACATAATTTTTCAACTTGATTTTTCAGTTACTATTATGTCAAAGCATTTTTAAATGATATATTACATTCCATGATTTATTTAACAGATTTTCTATTATGAATACTAAAGTCACTTCTAAGCTTTTTGCTGTAATACGTAGTTATTGTGGAGAATAATTTTGCTTTCAGAAATTTCAAAGGGCTTCCTCTATAGGGTAATATAGACTTTAAAAGGAAAAATAAAGTACCAGTTCTGAAAACTGGTAAACCTCTCTCAGGTCCTTCCTTGTGTCCAGCACCATTTATCAAGCCTGGTTTCCATCTGATCTGCAGGCAGGGGAACCTTGCTTAAGTTGCAGTGTGCTGGTATAGACAGTGGTGTGTTAAACTTCACCAAATGCAAGTAAGAGTATAAGGACAATGAGAAAAGAGAGAAGCAGAATGAAACAAATGGAGAGAAAAATGAATATTTTAAAATGGCCAGAGAATTTTATGAATGCATTTATTCCCTAAACTCAGGTTGGGGGGGGGGCTGTGTAATTGTCATTTTGTATTTTATGAACATTGGCCTTTGCCTTTCAATCTTTCTTCTCATTCCTCCATTCCTCCCTTACCCCAAGCTATTCTTCTAAGGACTTTGAGGGCTCCACGGACTCGTCCGTCTTCTTTTCATCCTTGCATAAGTTTGTCTTTCTTTCCCTGCTGTATGTCCTTGAAATGCAGTTTTCATAATTTTGGTTCAGTATTTACTAAACATTTACTGTGTGTGGGTACAGTGGTGGGGCTGGAAATTCAATGGAGATCTTGACCACAAAGTCGGTGTTGGTCAAGACAATGGTGGGAGGCTGTGATGGAATGGATATTTGAAAGCAGAGCTGGAGCTAGTCAAGTGATGAGTGGGTGTGGATGTGCATGAGTGAAGGGCATTTCTGACAAGGAACAGCCTTTGCAAAACTGCAGAGTGTGCTAGGTTCTGGGAAGGCCAAAGTGTCCAAAAGCCTACTCCCTTGGTGTACAGCCCACCCCACATTAACACTTGTAAAACATAAAGCTCCGTTGACTCAGGCTTTCATACTGGCATGCTGTCTGAGTAGTCAGGCTAAATGATTCTGAAAAGCCACCCAAACCCCTGTGGTTTACCTTTTCTCATCATGTCTGTAAGATGAAGAGCTCCGGCCACTGGTCCATATAAACATCTTAGAGGATGTTGGTCCAGGGGCTTCTTTCCTTATGGTAGAAGTCCTGGAGGAATGGCGGAAAGACCTAGAAAGGGAACACACTGAGGTTAACATATTACCTTAAGTTTGGGGACTTTGTATCAACAGCAACCAATAGCTTCAGTGGACTGTCTCTTAAATCAGGTCAGGTTTCTATTGTTCAACCCTGGGTGCACATTAAAATCAACTGGGAATCCTTTAAGAACATGGAAGCCCAGTCCCTTCCTCAGGAATGTGCATTCAATTTTTCAAAAGATTCCTCATTGTTTCTTTCTTTCTTCTTCTTCTTTTAAAATTTTTATTTATTTTTCAAATTTCTTTTCAGTGTTCCAGATGCATGGCTAGGGTTGAGAGCCACCACAGTGGGGAGAAACGGCTTTCTCATTGATGTTTAGCATCACATTCCTTCCCCACAAATCCAGTTTTGGAAGGGCTTCACACTGTGGTACACAAAATTTTTCTAAAATTTTGGTTCAGATGTAGTTACTAAAATTCTAGTTCTCCTTTCCTATTCAAACTGTTTTCCTTATGCTGACAGGTCTATGCTCTGCTCTTGCCAAAGCTGTGGATTTGTTCCATGGCAGCTGAGCCTCTTTGGAAGTCACAGAAGCAGAAGCAGATACTCTCTGGCTCCTGGAGCCTAGATTTTAGGGTCCAGAATCAGGCCGTTAGGGGAAAGTTGTGTTCTCTTGGTTAGGATTCAGCTTGTGGGTTAAGTTTTTTATCTCCAAGCCTGGCACTAAAAGTAGTTAGATATTGTTATTGATTTTCAACATAATAATCATTTTCCAGAGATTTAGAAACATGAAACATAATATCATAGAAATCATACTTGCATCTGGAAGTTAAAATAGGATTGAGCTAATAGAACAAAGGAAGGAAGGAAAGTGATTTCTTCATGATGTGCAATACTTGTGGCTTTCCTTTTGGTTGAACACTGTATTAATGGGAAGCATGAGACTGGAAATATTAACTTTTATATTATATATTAGCTACTACATGTCAGGCATTTTGCATATATTATTTATGCATATATAATGAGATATATATGCATATATTTATGTTGTGCTTATATTATGAAAGCTGCAAGGTGGGAGGGTGCTATTATTTCCAGATTACAAATGATGTTTCCAGGAGATTGAGATATTTGCTCAGATTTAGAAAAATGAAGCCATGCTCCAAAACCAATGTCTGCCTGCCTCCAATTTTCATGCTCTCTGTAGGAAGACATATTATGGTCTTAGTCCAGTGATTCTCAAACTGTAATGTGCATATGAATTGCCTGGGGGAATCTTATAGCAATGTGGATTCTGATTCAGTGAGGTCTGGTACCTGAGTTTCTGCATTTCTAACAGCTCTCCGGTCATGCTGATGTTGAAGGTCTGTAGAAACCTCTGAACAGCAAGGGCTCAGGACAATGGACTTAGAGTTAGTGGTTGGCTAGAGACCTGATTTTGTCAATACCTAGCTGTGTGGCCTTAAGAAAGTCACTTAACTTTGCTAGAGCTTGGTTGCTTTTAATCGTAACATAGAAAGTTGGAAACAGGGAACCTTTATGATTGCTCTCAGCTCCAACATTTTGTGATTCAGTAATGGTAGAATGAATCTAGGCATATTCAAGGCATTGTGTACTGCCTTTCGGGACTAGAGTTAGGAACAGATATCCTTTTGCAACCCTGAGGTCAGCATTGGTGATAGAAGGAACAGAGGCCATGGAGGTAGCAGGGGCTTGGTAACCCATGTATATGCAAGAATTCATCCTCCCATCTCCTGTTTCCTAGGACAAATGGTAGGAATTAAAGGATATACCTAAATGGATGCTCTTACCAGTTTTAGAAGGATTTAGAAGTCGAATCTGCTAGCTCTCTAAATGACTTGGATCTGAGATATTTTAAGTAAGTTATGTTCTTTTTTGAAGATTTTACAATGTAGCAAAGAAGATAAGAGATTAAATCCATTATTAAAGCCAGTTAGCCTTCAAGAAATAAGAATGATTTGAATCTAAGTTGAATGATCTACTTCATAAGAATGAGGATTGGATTAAACTTCCAGGAAGTCCTTTCAACACTGACACTGGTGGAATCTTCTGCTCACCTTGGTCACTCCTGAAGGACTAAGGTTGTGGAGTAGACAGAATAGTGACACACTCTTGAGTTCAAGTAAAGCAATAAATTACTGAGGTCCTGCCTTGCTACTGGTTATTAACCAGCATTTCATAGACACACCATACATATTATAAATGCTTTGAAATCATTCCAAGGGAAAGATGCTGCAATGATTTTAATATACTTAGGATAATTTCACACAATGTGTCATTATTCTAGCATGGCACCTTTGCTCTGTTGTTTTACAAGGATATGGAGAAGGGGAGCCGAAAGATGTATTCATTTTAATTAGCTGTCTAAAGCTTGTTGGAAAGGACTTAAGGACTCTTCAGGTTGGTCCAATAAGTGGATTTGGAGTTTCCCCAGCCCAGTTTTCTTTCATAAAGATAAACTCTTATTTAAACCCTGCTAGGTTTGTTGTTAATTAAAATGAAAGGGAGTAGCTGCTTTAAGGACAACAGTATAAAGATTCTGTGGAAGTTGAAAAAATTTCTAGGCTTCAAAGAAACACCCAGGATATGTTAATGGAAGCTGTTTGGAGGTTTTCTTGGGCTCAAATGCAGTCCTCCTGAACTCTTAAATAATCACCTCAACTCCCGCTCACTTTTTAAGACAAGAAACTTCTCATTTGAGTTGGGATTAGGAAAGTGATAAAGAGACAAAAAAAGCACTTTCTGCTCTTTTGTAATTTGGAATGCTATCATCACCAGAGATCTGTGTCAGCCTTAGCACCGGCTGTCGGCAGCTGGAGGCAGCCTGGATCCAATCCCATCATGTAGTGACCTAGGACTCACAGGAAACCTAACAGAGCCATGACTATAAGGCTGCAGACGAATGTGTTCTGAAAACCAGCAACCCCAAGAGACGCCATCTCAGCCTTGATGAAAGAGGTTGTCTGTGAGACTGTAACAATTTCTCTGTGTCAAGAACCTATTAAGGGCCTCTTTCCATAGCTCAAGTACACCCCTCATGGGTCTTGACCTCCTTGACTTAGTTTTTGCTTAAATAATGGATTTAATAATGGATCTCTCTGCCTCCCTTTCGCACCTGGTGAATGAGAGCCTTTGTTTCCAGGGCCGACTCAGAGGTCACCAGTTCTATGAAGCCTTTCTTTGACTCAGGTTCTCAGCTTCCTCCTTTCTGCTCCCAGTATCCGACCAGTATCCTGCTCTTGGTATCCGACCCCTGTTAGAGCAAAGCAGGCTCCACTTTGCTTGTAGGCAAATCCACCTCCCCTGCAGGCTGTGAGCAATGCAGGGCAGGGCTGAACCTATGCACCTTGGTGGCACAACGCACTTCCCACAATGCCCCCCTGGTTATGTTGGCTGACCCACCATCTAACTACCCATTTGAAATGTGATTGTTGATATGACTTTGGCCTCACTGTTGCTGGGTGCTGTTGTGGCTCCTTTCTGACACTTCCCTGAGCTTGGGATGGCCTTCCCTCTTCCCACTCCTACCTCCTCCTTCTCCTTATCCTCACTGTCCTGCTCCCTCTGGCTTTTTTCATTGACTTGGGCAGAAAGTTTCTATTGCTCTCTAAATTATCATCCAGTAAGGTTTCCTTTAGAAAGGCAGTGTGGTCCCAGGAAAGCCAGATAGGCCCATGCATTTGTTTGCATCCTGGCATCACGACCTACCAACTGTGTGACTTTGGACAATCAGTTGAACATCTCTGTGTCTTCTCTTCCTCAGCTGTAAAAATGGGAATGGTAACATTTGTTTTTCTGGGTTACTTGGAGGACTGATGAAATAACAGATGCAAAATACCTAAAGTAGGATCAATGCACATAGTAGGAACATACTAAACATCAGTTTTTTTTTTTTTCCCCCTTGGTTATTTTTTTTATTTATTTATTTTTTTATTTGGCAGACAGATCACAAGTAGGCAGAGAGGCAGGCAGAGAGAGAGAGAGAGGAGGAAGCAGGCTCCCTGCTGAGCAGAAAGCCCGATGCGGGGCTCGATCCCAGGACCCTGAGACCATGACCTGAGCCGAAAGCAGAGGCCTTAACCCACTGAGTCACCCAGGCGCCCCTCCCCTTGGTTATTTTGAGAGCAAATAAACTGGATCTTATCCTTTTATTAAAAAGTACAATTAAGTTGCTTTGTACTTGTACATCGAGACTATTGATTTCTTTTTTCCCCTGTGGGTCAGTGGCGCTCAATAGAGGAAAAATAGTTTTCTCAGATGCCGAGATAATCAAATCTGAAGTACTTCCTCATTCACATTAAGTTCTGATACCTATCCTGAGCAAGAAGAGCAGAAAGAGAGTGTCCCTGAACCTGGCCACATATTCTAATCACTTGGGGGAACTTTCCAAATGTACTGGGTCTCCAGCCAAGCCAGCAGGACTTCTGGGGTGAGGCCCTGGCATTGGAATTTTGAAAAAAAGCTGCTCAGGGATTCTGCATCGCTGAGGCAGTCAAGGTGAGAAACACTTGTTACAAACTCTTAGGTTCTGATATCATTTCAGTTGAATCTGTTATGGGGACTCCTCCTGTCTCTAGAAGCTTAAGTGGGAGAGCAACAGTTCTGAGTACTACTCTGTGCAGTGGCTTCTCCACTGGTACCCGTGCTGAGGCCTTGAGGTGACAGTGCAAGGACGAGTGGCATATGAGGCAGGGAAAGAGCATGCAGATGCAGTTTTCTGGTGTCAGTGGCCTTGAGCTACGCATCTGGGATGCTCTTAATGCACTCTGCTTTATTAAACAGCAAGCAGGAGCCAGCAGAACTATTTAACACATAATTACATGCCTAATCTTGCGTAAAATTATAACACTAATGACATCACAGCAACAACTTAAAAGGTCACTCTGAGCACAAAAATTTAGGAATGCTTCTCATTTGTGAGACTTTATCCTTGCAGAAGTCAAATTATATGTTCTCCATAGGAACTGAGTTGTTTCGGCCTCAGGACCTTTGGAGGGAGAAGCCAAATGTATGTTAATAATTTTAGACCTAGTGATTGAATTTAGAAAACACTGGTCCATCTTAAAAGCAGTTTTAAATATCTTGCGGATGTTTCTTTTTCCCCCAAAAATAAACGACTATGTCTTATTTTCATTCATTTGGGCATCCTTTCGATGGCATTTATTAAGTGTCCTGTAGGTGCCAGGCACTGTACTGGGTTCTGGTGGCACCAAACCACTGTATTTACTTCTAAGGAATGCACAGCCTATGGAGGAGTCAGAATAACAAATCAACATTTGCACTCTCAACTGCTCTTTCTAAGGGGTGCTGTACTTCCCAGTGGGCATATCTAATAGTTACTTGTCTCTTCACATCTATTTAAATTGCTCAGCTTACTGAATTTGATCCTAATCATTGTTTGTCATTTCCCACCTCTAAAAATGCTTTGTAACCTTGACTCACCAGAAAATGTTCTCTTGTTTCTCTTCCCCACTCTCTAAGTGCTTCTTCCATTTCTTTTTTGGGTTCCTGTTTCTCTGTCTGCCCCCTAAATTTTAGTAGCATTTGGGGGACTACTGAGGACTCTTGAAAAATCTCCTGACAATGCTTTCTAACAGGAACGTGGAAGAGCTTTCTTCCCCAGTTTGAAGCCTGAAAGACTGAGGGAATGTCTCTGCTTGAGGCTCAGTGGCAGAGGTAAAGAAGTGTCCTGCCGAATGCTAATGGCCTCTGAGAAGAATCAAGTAAGAGAAAATGGGGTTCTGTAAATTTTTATTGCAGACTATTTTTCAACAGCTGGGTTGACAATGTATGGACCCCTCTGGCTGCAGATGGGGGTTGGAGTTAGCTGCGACCTCGCTCACATATGCGGGCCAACTGTAATGTAATCAGGATGCGTTTGACTTCTGCTTCAGGAGGACGTAGCCCCAGTTAAATAATGGACCTGTCCTTCAGCCTGCTGCTGACTTGGCTCATTGAGCTTAGCAGTTCAGAGGCTCCAGGCTTCTAGTCTTTACTCTGTAGCTGAGTAATTGTATGAAAGAAGGCAAAACACAGATTTTCCTCACTGTCGCTACCTGTGAAAGGATGACTGTGGAGATGAACTCTGTTCTTTTAGTTAATTTAGTATTCATTTCTCCATTAATAAAAACTTATTACTGGAGATGTAACATACAACAGGCACTGAGCTGGGTGTTGGGGATATGTTGGTGAACACAACATATATGCCCCTTCTTTTGTAGATGTTATGGTCAAGATGAGGGGATGGGCTGGTCAGACAGGTGTACATGGGGGCCTTTAATATAAGATTGTTGTGCATGTGTGTAATGAATTAAGTTTTGCATCACATCTACATCAGAAATGACTATCTCAGGGCTTGGTTGAAAAAGCTTTGAAATTCATTTCAGGTTGAAATGCTCTACAGCTCTACAACGCAGTAATTATATAACCTAAATACATTGTTAGACTTCCCTGAACCTCATTTTCCTCATCAAGAAAATCAGAGTAATAACAGATATCATAAAGATTTGCCATGCAGATAATTTGAAATAATGTATGGCATTGAGTAGGCACTCGGTAAATGTTAGTGTTTTTCATTTGGAGGAAATAGTAGAAATTTTCCCCCCAAATTGCCGTACCAATACATCAAACCATTCTGCTTGAGTCATTTAAAAAGAGTCTTATGCAGAAATGGAATACACATCTCCACATGGGCTTAATTAGTCCAGTATTCCATAATTCATTTCTTAATGAGCTTTTCAAGCAGATAATCACAACTGATGTTCAGTTTGATTCCTTCTATGCTACATATTTAAAACCAGTTTAATTGTTAAACATTCACTCGGTTGGGCATCACACATACACAGCTGGTGTAAGAAAACCTGCTCATAACTCACGTGTGCCTCAGACTGGTACAAATGACATATTTATGCTGAAACCATCCATCTCTTCTTGGTGAATGTGGTTTAATTCTTCTATTTCAGTTGAAAATCAAGGATGCCAAACTATAGTAAGAGGTTTTTTTTACAGAGACGTGCTAGAAATGCCAATAATAAACATAAAGATACGAGATTCTTCTCCAGACCTATATAAATAATGCACTTATATGCATTGTTTCACTTAATTCTGTAACCCATATGAGGGCTCTCAATATTTACCAAAAGAGGAAAGTTATATTCAGAAAAGTGAGTAAATAGGCTCAAGTCACAGAGTTATTAAGTGATGTCTGATTTTCAATCCAAGCCTGTCTAACCCCGAAACCTATGCTCTCTTAACCTCTTTTGAGGTTTTTGAGAGCCCCCTTGCCTCCCACCCTCCAATTCCTCATATATAACATGAGGGAATTGAAAGAGATGAGTCTAAGGTTCCTTTCATCTGAGAAATTTTATTTCATCTGGCTTTGGAAATGGCAGCCAAGGCCTGTTCTTATGGCTTGACTTCCAATTTGTCTTTGGTGAGACACAATTTCTTTTTATTTTACATTCTGTTAATTTCTTAAATGAAGTCTTCAGTAAGACTCATGGGAAATCTAGTAAAGTGGAAGGAAGAGAGATTAAGTGCCTGGGAAGAAGACAAAAGGAAAGCCCCCCAGTGATCCTTGAAAAGGTTTTCTGTAGACCCAGGCATTTCTGTAGAGCTGGACATCTAGAGAAGAAATCTTGTTTTGATGTTAGGATTCCAACAGGCTCTTCTATATAATTTCTTCCATTTCCTAGGCTGCCTCCCTATATAGCCCTTTTCTAAACCAAGTGTTAAACCACCACTCTATCCCAAGGGGGAGCTATGATAGTTGAAATCTTAGATGCTGTAGCAAAGTGGTGAGAGAGATATTTTGGGGGGCAAAAATATGTGGTTCATAGGTCCAGCTGTGTTGGTCACTGGATGAACATAATTTGTCCATGGCCTCTCCCAGTAGGCTCTCTGAACTGACTACTGATAATACATGTAAAATTCTACTCTAGAGGAAACCAGCTGAACTTGGTGTTCTCAGCCCCAAATTGAGTAACCCAGCTCTTTCTTTTTGCCAACAGGACCATTCCTTTGATTTATCCTTGTCTTTAATTGCTAAATGGAGTAGAAACCATGAGCTTTGAAAGCAGAGAAAACTTGAATTCAAGCTCCATTTCTGCCCTTTTGCTATCAGTAGTACATTGAATACAAGCTAGTTAACTTCTCTGAGCCTCAATTTCCTTATCTATGAAGCAGAAATGTTATGTAATCCTCAAAATCTGTTGTGAGGATTAATTAAAATAATGAACCTGACATTGCTGGCAGCTATTTATTTATGTGTATATAAATAAATGTTTATTTATATATCCTAATATACCTAATATGCCATATTAAGGCCATTATCCTAATGAAGGGATTTGAAGCAGAATTCTAAGATATCTTGAATATTAGCTGGAGGAGCTATCAGAAATATTCTAGGGCATAGGCCGATACTGAGGCTTGGTCGTTTTAGGTTTACTTAGATAGTTAAACTTTTTAAGACTATAGATAAAAGGCAAATGTGTTTAATTACAAAAGTAGTTTTTCACAATGCAAAGGCACTAAGCGGGCAAAGGAAAATATTTTTAAAATTCTAAATCCTACTTTGATCCAGTGGAAGGAACTGTACTTAAAGATACAAGGAAAAAAAAAAAAAAACAGCAGCAGAAATAGCGAATCCTTTTTGATACCTACAAGTTGAAGAAAAACCCATTTAAAGTACTTGGATTTTATGGTGAATACTCTTGAGAAATATGAAATTAGATATAGAGTCCTTTTTAAAATCTGTGTTTTTACTATTGTCTGGAAAAATGCCATATGTGATAATTCAGTTGCTGAGGATATTATAATATAAATACCTTGGGATAGTTTGCTTAAAGAGCTCCCATCTCCTGCATTTGGTACCTATATAATTTTTGGGTTCCACTTTAGGGACTAAAAACCCAGGAGACTAAGAGAAACCACCTAAGAAGATGAGGGAGGGTCAGAAATTAGAATCCTGGGGCACCTGGATGGCTCAGTGGGTTAAAGCCTCTGCCTTCAGCTCAGTCATGATCCCAGGGTCCTGGGATAGAACCCCACATCAGACTCTGCTCAGCAGGGAGCTTGCTTCCCCCCTCTCTCTCTGCCTGCCTCTCTGCCTACTTCTGATCTCTGTCAAATAAATAAATAAAATCTTTTAAAAAAAAGAAAAAGAAATTCGGATCCTAGTTTTTCTTTAACCCATACATCTATCCCTTAATGACCATCCAAACTGGAAAGAGGCACATGGGACACACTTTACCTCTCACTTTCATTTCTTCCTTGCTCTGTGACATGGGATAAGTTAATTAACCTCTCTGAATCTCAATTTCCTTATCTGTAAAAATGAAGATTGTCATACCTCCAAAAATTGTTTCAGTATTAAGTGAGAAGACATGTCAAGGGTCTGGTACATGATAGGTACTAATCAGTGTAAATCTCTCCTCCAAAGGGAACTGATTTGGTTACCTTGTCCAACCAGAAGAGCTGTCTCTTCTCAAATAGAGAAAAACAGTCAATGGATATGATTGGTTTCTTGAAAAAAATCGACACCAATCCATTAAGAAGCATCGACTAAAAGTTGTTTCATATTAGAAGATGTTGAATATACAGGGATGAATGAAAGAATGATTTTCCTATCCCTCATGCCTCATCCACTCAGTATCCAAATTTTTGTATATAATTTCTTACTATCTCTAGAGAACCACAGTCCAATAAAAGTATAATATGAACCACATATGTGATTTTAAGTTTTCTAACTATGAAAAGAATAAAAGGAAACAATAGAGATTATGATAACAATTTTTTTGACCAAATATACCCCATATATTATCAACATGTAATAAGAATAAAAATTATTGATAGAATAATTTATACCTTTTTGAAAAAAACAAAGACTTCAAGATTCAGTGCATATATTATACTTGTAACACATGGCAATGTAGACTAACCACATTTGAAATGCTCAACAGGTACCTGTGGCTAGTGGCTAGTGTTTTAAACTATTTTAAACCTACCCTCTGTCACTACATCAATTTTTGCAACAATAATATATCATCAAGAACAATCATTATTTTCATTTATTGAGTACTTGCCCCGTGATAAATCCTGTTTTATATGCACCATATTGACAACTACCCTATTTTATGGAAGAGGAAGCTGAGGCATAGAGAGATTAAACAATCTGAAGTTCATTCAACTTTTTAAATGGAAGATCTGGGATTCACATCCAGATCAATTTGATTCCAGCGTCCATGATGCTGTCTGGATTCCTCAAATAGCCTCCTACCTTGTTAGCTGCCTTACAGCAGGATATTTTGATATGGCTACTTCAAAATAGCTACTTCAGATTGTAATACCATTATTTTGTTATTATTACCATATTGTCACATATTACCAAATTGTCACAGACATTTCTGATCTTCAGCCATCTTTGAGCCTAAACCTATCTGTCCTCCCCTTTATGAGGACCAGCCAGACCCCCATTTCCTTCTCAAGTCACTTAGAGCTGTAGGGCTGGAGTGAGGTGCAGGGATGTAATTGGTGTTCAGAGTAGGCCAAGATTGCTGGTGAAAATGTCAGCCTTGTCCCTAAAAAAGGGATGAAGTTTCCTTAGCTAATTCCAGATCCAGGGCGGGTGCTACACAAGAGGAATCATACCAAGTAGCAAGGTATCTGTCAAAGACTATCAGGACCATTTGAAAAAGATTTAGGAACTGATTTAAAGATGCAAAGAAAAACAATCTATCAATCAAATAGAAATGAGATGGTTGGAAATATAACAAACATGTTTAATTTGTGATTTCACAGTATTATTAGAAAGAAACTGACTACTAATAGAAGATGCTAGGAAACAAATTTATTAATTTGAAAATGGGTAAGTATAGGGAAAGAATCAATCATTTATCCTTCATTTTTAATATTAACTAAAGCACTGGAAAACCAAATAGTAGGTGAAGTAGTTTCTCTTTATAGAAGTATTTCACCTAATTAAGGGGGATGGGATATTAGAATTAAACTATCATACTTTCTCAACTCTTAAGAAGCCAAAGTTCCTAGACTTTGATCATCAGTGACTGTTATCATCAAAAAAGAGAGCCAGTCACAATATCAATTATGAGTTAGTCTTGTCAAAAAATCCCAAACTTGAATCTGATCAAAACTTTGGAACTAATGAACAATTTGTGGAAAACAAGGAGGACAGAAGAACATGTTATAAAATATAGTGGAGCTGGAATCGGTGAAATTGAGACTTTGAGGACAGTCAGCCTGGAGTCTTTAATAAATAATTGCTAAGATAGAATAGAGAAGGAACCTGTAGATTAAATGAGACTTTAAAAACATTATTTACCAGTTACAATGTGTGAATTTTATTTGGATTCTGATTTATAGATTGCGAAAGAAAAGGTCATGTTCTCTTCTTTTTTTAATCTTTATTACAGTCCAGTTCCTCTCAAAGTAGTTTTCCTAAGCATGCTTTTAGTCAGGTTACTCCCTTGCTTAACATCCCTCCATGGCTCTTTATTATCTGTAGGTAAACCCAAGGAACATTTCACAGGCTCTAAGTGCTCTACTTTAAGGAGGGGAAGATGATACGTGTGAACTTTAGGGAAGGTTTCCTAGAAGGGGGGAATTGATAGGATAAGAAGGGTAGAGTATTAGGCAGAATTTCTGGGAAGGGTGATCAAATAAGCTCATTGAGGTGACATAGTATGTGGGGGTTGGAACCTCTCGAAGTGGAGGGTTGATGTTGTGTAGCTGGAGAGGGAGAAGAGCTATGAAAACCAAGTCTGGGAGGAGTTGATACACTTTATGACACACATTCCCATGCACTTTACTCCATGGGAGTAAACTCCAAGTTCTTCATGTCAGGCTGCAGCATAGGCCCTTAGTTATGAAACAGCTTTAATGCAGGGGACTTCATAACCAATCACAGTGCAGTGTCTCTTGGTATCCCAGTTGAATGCCAAGTGGTAGTGGTGGTAAGGTAGAGTCCGGCAACTGGTGGCAGGAGTTGGGGTCAAGAGTGCTAGAGCTTCAGGGAGGAATGTTCTAACTGGCTAACAAAGTCAGCAGACAAATCCAAGTCAAAGAATGAAGTGCAAATACAAACACCAAGGATTATATTCAGATTCAAAGACTGGCCTTAATGTGTTCCCAGGAGAGAAAGGTGGTTCAGGGCCACGGAGAATGACACACTGGCCTCCAGTCCTTCCAAGAGTTGAGACAAGGTTGGCTCCAGGATGCTGGGTGTCAGCCTGGAACAAGTGGGGAGAGGGTCCTGGCACAAGTGAGACAGGTTTGGAGGCAAGTGCTTTCCATCTTTATAGGCGTGTGACTCTCTGCTTTCCGCCTTATTAACTCTGTGGCTTTGAGTTGGCAATTAAGCATACCATAGATTGTTTCCTTATTTTTTTTTAAAGATTTTATTTATTTATTTGACAGACAGAGATCACAAGTAGGCAGAAAGGCAGGCAGAGAGAGAGGAGGAAGCAGGCTCCCTGCTGAGCAGAGCCTGATGCGGGGTTCTATCCCAGGACCCCAGGGTCATGACCTGAGCTGAAGGCAGAGGCTTTAACCCACTGAGCCACCCAGGCACTCCTGTTTCCTTATTTTTAAAATGGAATTGTTACTGGCATATGGAAGGAACTCAATCAGGTAGATCTTTTTAATAGATTTATCTCAAAGCTTCAGTTATGTCAAGGTCAAAAGATGACCAGTTTTTTTTCCCCAACGATTCTCACTTTATATAAACTGATATATAAGATGAAAATAAAGCTCTTGTCAAACTCATGTTTGCCATATTGCTTTCAAAACACATCAAAGAATGAAAATAAACACTCCAAACAAATTATAGGGAAAAAGATGGTCATTGTTTCTTTCAAGGAATGGAATTCTGTAAGAAACAAAAAGAAATGCAGCTGCAGTAGCCAAGGATAGCTGCCACTTGAGTACATTTGGCTAGAATAGTCCATTATGAATTATTAGGCCAGAGAGATTGTTTCAGATGCTATGGTATATCATAGATCTAGACTTCACACGGCACTGGATAAACACTTTTGTCAAGGAAAACCAAATGACAAACCAACATAAACTAGTGTTAGTGACATAAATATTTATGCTTTATGAAATTTACCTAAAAGAATCAATTACTCTAAATACCTATTCACTGTTAACTGACATGGTAAGCCCTTCGTCATCTGAGACTCATAAGATCCTTACAGGTCATTCTTCTTCTTTGTGTGTGATGTTTCAATCCTTTGGAATGCTCTAAATGAGGAGAATGTTCTAAAAGACTCCAGTGGTGAGGAATCTTCTTTCTTTGGAGACAATCTCCCCCTCCCTCCAAACCCATTGTCAGACATTTATATTTACTGGAAAGTGTTTCTATAATTTGAGTTGGAATATGCCTTCCTAGAGTTCCACTATTGCTCTAGGTTCTACAGGCTGGATTACTTTCCAGATGTTTCATTCAACTGTAATATCCTAACAATACTTCATTATAAACTGAATGTTATACAACTGTTTTTCACATAACATGATCTCAATTTTTTTTTATTTTAGTCCCCTGCTCAGACCATACCCCACTGGTTAATGTCTTTCCTAAGTATCATGAGCAGAACGAAACTAAAATTTATTATTTAATAGTGCTATATATTTTTGAATTAATTTAGTTGCCACAGAACCTTTATTTTATTATTATTATTTTTTAATTTATTTAACAGACAGAGATCACTAGTAGGCGGAGAGGCAGGCAGGGGGGGTGCGGGGAAGCAGGCTCCCTGCTCAGCAGAGAGCCCGATGTGGGGCTCGATCCCAGGACCCTGGGACCATGACCTGAGCCGAAGGCAGAGGCTTAACCCACTGAGCCACCCAGGCGCCCCAAGCCACAGAACCTTTATAAGATAGGTACTTTTATTATTCTTCTCTTACTGATGAGGAAACAGAAGCATAGAGACTTTAAAGATTTTATTTATTTATTTGTCAGAGAGAGAGAGAGAGATCACAAGTAGGCAGAGAAATTGGCGGGGGAGGGGGCAAGCAGGCTCCCCCCTGAGCAGAGAGCCCGATGCAGGGCTCCATCCCAGGACCCTGAGATCACAACCTAAGCTGAAGGCAGAGGCTTATCCCACTGAGCCACCCAGGCACCCCGAGGCACAGAGACTTTAAATAACCCGCCCAAAGTGACAGAGCCAGTAAGTAGAGGGCTATAAAATGAACTCTAGATGATTACATTCAAAATCTACACCATTAAACATGGCACAGTTGTATTTTTCTGAACATAGTACTTCTAATGTCATCTGATTACTGTTGAGAATGACAAAACTATCACCTCCTTCTATGTATGTATCTTGAGAGACCACATTCATACTTTTGGCTGCTATGATTGACTGTGATACATACAGGGGATTAAGTCCAGAATCAGATCCTGAAATTCCACACCTGCCTTGCAGAGGCCATGCAGAGGTCCTTATCTTGAAGGTGATGGAGTCCTACTTTGCATTTAAGATGATGGAATCCCATTTTGCATTTTTTATTTTGGTATCTCTCACATATATTTGAACAAAGGGGAAAGCCACATGATCATATTTACATATTTGAAACATTACTATAAAGCTAGTATTGAGGATCAATTAGAGCAGGATGAAATGATAAGCAGGGAATTAGATGATAATGAGGACAATAACCCAGGCAAGATCCAGAGGAAGTGGAGATGGTAAAGGATGAAGAGATCCAGGCAGTTTTTGGAAGGTTATAAGGTGAGTGAGTCGATTAAAGGAGACATTGTGATGGGAAGAAGATTTAAAAAGGATTTTCAGGCTTCCCTTGAGAACTGTGTAGATGGTGGCATCATTTATCACAGCGGGCAATGTAGTAAAAGGAGTGATGCTTTGGGGGCAGGGGGCAGGTGGATGGGGTTTGGTGGAGGGCAAGGGGTGATCAGGAAGGATAAAGAAAATGCCAGTCAAAACATCCAGGAGAGAGGGTTGCGGGCAGTGGATATGTGCAGGAAATCAGATGGGAGGCCCAGATGTAGTCAGTGTACTACAGTTGGGCTTTTGTTCTTGGGAGCCCCAGAGGATGAAATTTCATAGCTGCCCTTGATGTCTTCCTGTGTCAAAACTCAAGCAAAAGCTTTTCTTTGTTGCCTTGTCAGTTGTAAATGAATTTACTTTTACATAAAGAATGATGTTTGACAAGAGCCATATTCATCACTTCAAAATGTTCCCCGAATACTCTAGCAGGGTGACCATTTGGTATAAATGGCATGTCTGATGATTGCAAGTAGTTCTCTCTCAAGAAAATGAATTCTTATTGTCAGAATCTAATATTTTAGTATAAAAATACAGGAAATTTAGGTCTCAGGAAGATAAGAGTTTAGAGTCTGCTTTGTCTAGAATACAAATGTTAGGTCATTCTTCAATTTCCTCTAAAAAAAAAGATTTTTTTTTTAATCTTTTAAACATTTTTTGTGAGCTTCTCATTTACTAATATATTCATTTATGAAATATTTGTTAGAAATGTTATACTAGGTCAGATACCATACAAGGTATGAGGGATTAATTCTCTGGTTTTGGCCATTATCAGAAATATGAGAATTCTTTTGTTTTTTTTTTTTAAAGATTTTATTTATTTATTTGACAGAGATCACAAGTAGGCAGAGGGGCAGGCAGAGAGAGAGGAGGAAGCAGGCTCCCTGCTGAGCAGAGAGCCCGATGTGGGGCTCAATCTCAGGACCCTGAGATCATGACCTGAGCCCAAGGCAGCGACTTAACCCACTGAGTTACCCAGGCACCCCAGAAATATGAGAATTCTTAAAAAAAAATCAAATGCTTAAGCACAACAGTGAACGTGGTAAACTCACAACAAATATTAATTGAACTGCTAACCATTTTTAATAGCCCATTTAGAGACAAACCATAAGTGACTCTTAATCTCACAAAACAAACTGAGGATTGCTGGGGGGAGGGGGGTTGGGAGAAGGGGGGTGGGGTTATGGACATTGGGGAGGGTATGTGCTTTGGTGAGTGCTGTGAAGTGTGTAAACCTGGCGATTCACAGACCTGTACCCCTGGGGATAAAAATATATGTTTATAAAAAATAAAAAAATTAAAAAAAATTATTTATTTATTTGACATACAGAAATCACAAGTAGGCAGAGAGGCAGGCAGAGAGAGGGAGGGGGAAGCAGGCTCCCTGCTGAGCAGAGAGCCTGATGTGGGTCTTGATCCCTTGATCCCAGGACCTTGGGATCATGACCTGAGCCAAAGGCAGAGAGGCTTTAACCCACTGAGTCACCCAGGTGCCCCAGCCCATTTGTTCTTGTGGGAATCAAATATTAATTCTTGCTCCAAAGTATCAAGGATGAACTTTGATGCATTTTTTGGAATCAGGCTGCAAATATTACATGAAATAGAGAAAAGTGAGCCTGGATAAGAGAGCAATTCCATACCTGCATTTGTATGAAGATGGTTCTGGGAGGCCTATTAGCCTCTAGAAGTTGAAATCTTTTGCTACCTTACCGAAGAGCTTCTAGTCAAAATTAAGGTCAAAGAGACAAGGAGAATACTGAGGTGTTAGATAGAGAGAACACAATTTTAACCTTTAAAACTGCCCTAGGTTTTCAAATGACATCTAAAATGTTGGTAGAATTTTGAGTGGTTGTCCCTACTATCTGCTTTGAGAGTAGAGAAGAGAAAGATAGTAAAGCTGTTCTAAGTTTGAGTGGAGAAAAAGAAGTTCCTGTACTTCTATATGTAATTCTTGGCAAGTCTATTACATGTGTGTCCTTTCCAGTCCAGAGCTGGGTCCTCTCTGTGCATGCTTTCTCCAGTGTCTGTGACACAGTTCTGGCCCCATGTGCCAGCACTTATCCGTATCCATTAAGTCAGCACTTAATGATGACTCACAGAACTCCAAGTGTTTTATTGCTTAACCCCTTCAGATCTGACCAATTCCTCAAGACTGAGATGGAAGCAAAAGGATCTAAGGAACAGAGGGCCCTATGACACTGTAATGGACCAGATGTTTATAATTCCTAACCCCCAAGGTGATGATATTAGGAGGTGGGGACTTTGAAAGCTGATTAGTTCATAAGGTGGAGCCCTCATGAATGGGATTACCGCCCTTATAAAAGGGACTCCAAAGAGCTCCCTTGACCCTCTGCCATGTGAGAACACAGTGACAAGATGACCCATCTATGAATAAGGAAGTGACTCTCCACCAGACATGGAACCTGCTGTCACCTGGTTCTTGGTCTTGCCAGGCTCCAGAACTGTGAGAAATCCATTTCTGTTGCTTATAAGCCATTCAATTTGTGGTATTCTGTTAGAGCTAGTGGGCTGCATAGACTAGAGAGAGGTAGTAAATGCTCTGTAGATCTCTTTCTTTTGTCTTGCTCATCCTTATTTCTTTTACCCTCTATCTTTCCAAGATCTAGTCTGAAGAAAGGTGAACATTGAAGACTAGGACTGTAACTGAAGCAGAAAACCCTGTCTTAAAAAACCCTGAGTTAATATTTTTGAAGAGGGGCACACCAAATATTTTCAGCTCTGTGGCTGAAATGAAATTATAATGACTTTTTGTTTATAAATGAGGACCACCAAGTGGAGAACTCCTCACCTATGCAATTTGGCAATCATTTCAGTAAGAGAAGATAAAGTGTCATAAACTTTCAGAGGAATGTGCCCGGTAAAGGAAGAGTCCCAAAGGGAAAAAAATTGGTCTGGAGTATGGGTTAGTGGGGAGGGTGAGGAGAGGGTGATGAACACGCATATGTTGTCATTTCTAAAATGTGCACATTCTCCTCACTACATTTCAGTAAAGATAATGTTCTGAGTATAAGAGTGTCCAGTTGTGTTAAAAATACATTTGTCTGAACAAAGGGGTAAAACCTATTTGATTATTCTGGATTCGGATTTAAGAAGGGGAACAAGCTGGTTTGAGATTATTAAGCATTTACTGCTAAAAATAAGTAATCGCTATGCAAATATATAAAGGTCATATTTTGATTAGTGAGAAAGCAGTAAAAGAGGAATAACTCACCAGAGAATAATAAACAGAAAATAGAATGTGTTTAGCAAGGGTTAAGATTGGATACCAGGAATCTTTTAACCTTGAGCAAAGGAAGCAGAAAGGGGAGCCCTTTGGTTTTTTCTCCTTTTCCTGTTCTGAAATCAAAAGAGCAGTCATGGGGCACTTGGATGGCTCAGTGCGTTAAAGCCTCTGCCTTCGGTTCAGGTCATGATCCCAGGGTCCTGGGATCAAGACCCGCATCAGGCTCTCTGCTCAGCAGGGAGCCTGCTTCCTCCTCTCTCTCTGCCTGCCTCTCTGCCTACTTGTGATCTCTCTCTGTCAAATAAATAAATAAAAATCTTAAAAAAAAAAAAAAAAAAAGAGCAGTCATGACTGGATGATCTGGAAGCCTGCCTGGGCTGTGAGATGCCCTGGCCTATGCCAGGTTTCCCTTTGCAAGTACGGAAGTTGTAAGGGATATCAGCAGCAAAAGTAATGGATATTTTCTTCATCTGAAACTGTCAACAGAGCTCAGAGCTTTCAAGTCTTGGAAGTGATGGAGGCAAGTAGTATGGTGCCACTGGCTTTGAGATCTGAAGAAACCACCAGGGGTTGTTGGGGTCAGGCTAAATATCTAAAAGGGTTCAGGAGATGGCGATGGAAGACCAAACTGAGCTAAGACAGAGAGTGATTGCTACCCATTACGTAAGACACCCAACAGGCTCTAGTTCTTTAAAACTTGCCTCAAACAAGTCACTTTTTCAACATGTATTTATTGAGCACTGTTAGACTCAAGTCATTGTTACCTGCACAGGAAACTTAACAGAGGATAAAACCAATCCTCATAAAGCTACTAAATTAAACCATATACAATTGTGGATATTTGGCCATTTTTGACCTACTCAAATGGCAAATTCCATGTGGTTTCATCTAACATATTCAAATGGGGATAAAGAGATGAAAAATAAGGGGGACTGTACATTTATCATGTCAATTGGTGATGAGTGTCTTGGGGAATGTTATCCAGGGTAAGGAGGGTGATGCTGTGGGAGGAGGGGTTGATCATTTATATACAGCAGTCAGGGAAGCCTCACTGATAAACTCACATCTTGGTAAAGAAGTAAAGGATTGAGCCAGTGGTATGGAGGTAAGAAATTTCACATGCAAGGCAGGAAAATAGCAAGTGTAAAGATGCTGAGGTGACCATGTGCCTCTTGTTTTTGAGGAACAGCAAGAAGGCCACTGTGGTTGCAGCTGAGCAGTTGGGTGGCAATGGCCAGAGGTGACTTAGAGACTTAGGAGGTAGGTAGCCAGGTCTGCATAGGGCTGGAGGCTAGGTCAGGGACTGTCTTTTGCCTAGAGTGACATAGGCAGTCCTTGCAGGACTTCGAGCATTGGAAGGTCATGATCAATGTAGATTTCCCTGAAGTCATTGTGCCTACTTGTTGAGGGCAAGGGTTGAAGCATGGAAGGAATCATTTTTTGAGGTTGTAGAACTAGTCAAGGCAGAAGAGGATGGTCTTGTGGAGTGCTGTGGTAGCAGTGGGGGTCCTGAATATATTGTGAAGGTAGAGCCTGACAGGATTTGCTAGAGTTGATGGTAGGATGTGTGAGAAAAAGGGGAGGTGAGGATGATTCTGAGATTAATATGCGATTTTGCTGTTGCCAGGTAAACACAGATAATTATCCACAAACATAATTATAATTTAATGAGCATGTATGTGTTTAAAATCTCTGACTAGATTTTGTGCAATTGTTTTTCCCAAGTAAATGTCTATTGGATTTACCTGATGTTTATAGGCATTTCTATTCATTCACTGAAGCAGTAATCCTGGAACCAACAATACATAAAAGCTAAGAGCCAAACAGAATTGGGTTCTGACTCTGACACTTAACATAATGAGGTATTTTTCCTGGAAGCCCCAGACACCTCTGTTAGATGAGGCAAATAAAACCTACCTGGAGTGGTGGTTGTGGTGAAATGAGATAATGCATGTAATTCATGTAAAAGATAATGCATGGCTTTGTAAAATAGCAATGACTATTTTATATAAGGTCAGTGATAATATAATGTGTATGGACAGTACTGGAATTCTTGGCAGGCTTCTGCATCATTTTTACATGTTTTATCTTATTTTAACCTCTGGAGCTTTTATACCGAGAGCCATTTTTTATGATGGGTTTTGTTTTGTTTTGTTTTGTTTTTTATGTTGGTAAAAATAATGGTCATTCTATCTCAAAAACATCACTGAAATTTTGTGACACTTGTAAATTAATAAAAGTAATTAAGTGAAAACTGTGCTAGGCCCTGCCTGGCCCTGCCTGGCCTTGCCCAATGTCATACTTGGTCTCTACCTTCTGGCCATACTGACTTGAGGCAGTCCTTCTTGATCAGACTTGGGCATTCAGTGTCAAGATAATCCTGATGCTCCTGTCTCTTATATTTCTCAGTCATTAAAATTATATTCCTGCCTTGATTGCTATCCCTAAATTCCTATGGATATAACCTAAATATTATCCTCTGATTCTGTCTGAGAGTGGGGGACCTGTCTTCTTCTTGCTACCGCCTCTCTCCGAGCCTGGAGCTTGGTTCTTGAATACCTATCTGCCTTGTGACCATGACCCTATTACCAGAGTCACCACAGAATTTAGTACCAAAACTGGAACACTTTGGAGAGGAAACACAGAGCTATTAACAATTATGTAAGGACAACCCTATTTATAGCTATATAACCATAGGTCTGGATTTGCATAGGACAGTCCAATTTTTGCCTGCTTTTTCAGCATCCCATTGGTACTTTTTTACTCTTGAATTGTCTTGATTTGGACAATAAATGTATAACCCACCAACTGAGTTATAGAAACCTACTGGAACATATCTTTTTCTGTTAAAGGGTAACTTTATCAGAGACTGAATCCCTGCATAATACATTGATCTGTTTCTAAATTGTGCTCTGGTCCATTGATATAATTTTCTTATTCTGGCTTCAATAAAATTTGATTACTATAGCTTCACAGTGCATTTTATTTAATTTTTTTTAAAGATTTTGTTTATTTATTTGACAGAGATCACAAGTACGCAGAGAGGCAGGTAGAGAGAAGTGGAGGAAGCAGGCTCCCTGCAGAGCAGAGAGCCTGATGTGGGGCTCAATCCCAGGACTCTGGGATCAGGACCTGGGTGAAGGCAGAGGCTTATCCCACTGAGCTACCCAGGCACCCCCACAGTGCATTTTAATACAAGGGAGAACTAGTCCATCATTTTTACTTCTACCAAAAATTTCTTGGCTATTCTTTAGCATTAATTCTTCCAGATGAATTTTAGATATAGCCTGTCAAATTCTGTTTTAAAAATCTTAGGATTTGGATTGGAATTGCACTGATTTTTTGGGTGAATTTGGAGAGAATCAACATTTTTACCAAATCAAGGGTTTCTGTACTTCCTGTCTTCCTGCTTGGACTTCTGAATATCATTGCTGACTGTGGATTTTCAATTCCTATCTCTGTTCACCTTTTGAGATAGCCCGCTGGTTGGATTTGTCTCTGTAGTTATTTATGCTGCATGGAGAGTCTAATGCCTTGCATTGACTGTACTATTTTTCAGGGGTCAGACTGGGTCAGACCCTATGTCTATCCCGCTCCAGCAGGAAGGCACTGTTTCCCATTTCACCCTGACCTGGTGCAAGAACTGGCCACCAAAGGGCAAAACCATAAGACATGATAACATGATAAAATGTACTTTCATTAAGCAATACAAGCATTCTGTACTCTTAGAGGACTTGAAAATGCATATACTTGTTGTATACTGTAATGGCAATATAATGGTTAAAAAAATTGAATGGGTTCAGTGAATTCAAGGTAAATTAGAGACTGTACATATCAGGGATGAAAAGCTAAATCGAAGAGGTCAATTAAGGAAGGTGCATTTTGAAAACTGAAGGAGTCTGCATTGTGAGTGGTAGGTTACCTTTCAATATCGTCCTGCTGGGCTCTTTAATGTTCCCAGATCTGTAAACATAATAGTTTCTTTCCCAGGAGGGGTTGGTGTTTTGGGGTTTGTTTTACTTTGAACATTAGACAGTCCCCCTGGGTAAGTTAGAAATTTGCTGTCACATTGCTGTTCAATGTTAGTACATCACTGGACATCCTTCTCTTTCAGGCTTCGCTTGTGCAAAAATAAGAGAAATGTGTGAAAATAAGAAACACTGAATTGATGAGTCTGGTTTAGTTTTTTATTTGCTGTGTAAGGTAGAGATGGGGCTCTTTTATTATTCTCTTTGTTTATGTGAAGGGAATTACAACACAAGTCAGTGGGATAAATGAGGAGAAAATGCAGATCTGCAGTCTGAAAAGTAAATGCTCATTGACTGTCTTCCATAAAGGGAGGGCACCTTCAGAAAAGTGAAATGGCAAAGCAGGGATCCTGAGACCAATGCTTCCTGACCTTTTAAAATTCATGCCTCCCACAGTGCTTTTCATTCGGTTTTCTGACTAGTCTTGTGTGATATTGTGATTTGTAATAGGAGGTACATATTTGGTCTTCTTCCTATTTCTGGCACAGAGCTCCTAAAACCCTTGGAATTTCCCAAGGAAAGCAGCAGAGGTGTCTTTTGTTATGTTAAGGAGGTGACTTAAGGAAAGCACCTTTGGTTGGGGGCTCTTTGCCCAGGAGAATAGACATGGGTTAGAGGGTTGGAACTTTTGCATCTCCAAACTCTGGGGAGGTTGGGAGAGGGTTGCAGCTTCCATCAATCACCAATGGCCAATCAATCCTGCCTATGGAATGCAGCCTTACCCAAAGTCACACAAGGACGGGGTTGGGAGAGCTTTTGGGTTGGTGAACACACAGAGATTTGGGGAGGGTGGTATGCCTGGGGAGGGCACGGAAGCTCTGAACATTCTCTCCACACTTTGCCCTATGCATCTCTTCCATTTGGTGTTCCTAAGTTACATCCTTTTACAATAAATGGGTAAACTAGTGAGCAAAATGTTTCCCTGAGTTCTGTATTCTAGCCACTCTAGCAAATTAATTGAATCCAAGGGGGGCAGCTTCAGAAACCTCTGATTTATAGCCAGTAGGCGAAAAACACAAGTAACAACCTGGAGCTTATGATTGACATGGTGGAGGCAGACAGCAATCTTGTAGGACTGAACCCTTAACCTCTGGAATCTGATGTTGTCTCCAGGTAGATAGTGTCAGAAATGAGTTGAGTTGTAGGATATCCTGCTAGTGTCTGAGAAATGATTGATATTGAGTGGGAATCATTCCATACCCTCCCCAACACACACACACACACACACACACACACACACACACACACACACTACACACACATGGAAATAGGTTCCAGGAAGTATAGGGTTAGGCAAGTGAGTTGGTAATTAATTTCACCACCTTGTGACAACTACACTATTATCTTGAGTTGCTTTATTTTCAAGCAAGACAGTACAGTGATTGGGAGAAACTGGCTTTTAAGAGAGAGACGGCTGCACTACTGGGGAGGAAAATGGTCCAGGCATCAAGGTCTGAGGTCCGAGGGAGAGCAGGTGCTTAGCTGAAAGAATCTTTGAATAAACTGTTCTGGGAGGAGCTATACTTAAATTCCTATCTGCATGGAGTGGATAATGGAGTAAGATCATCTCTGGGAAAAAGAGACTTATTAGGAGCCAGTCAAATCGAACATGGACACAGCAGCCCCTAGTGGTGCAAATGATTAGATCAAAGGAGAGTGGGTCTGGACAAAAATCCTGTCTAATGGATTGGCCCAATGTAGACTCTGTGTGTGTGTGTGTGGAGATAAGGAGCTCTCTATCTCAGCACTAATGAGGCACAAACCTGTACACAACTTCAGGCATTGGGCTGTAGATGTCAGGTGGGTCTAGACTGAGATTTTGTGGGTTGAGGTGAGGGAGAAGGTGAATGGGGGAACAACAGTCGTAACTGGCACCTCATCCTGAATCTGAAAATAAAACATAATCCCTAGTTCAGGGATTATAGATGGATGAAGAGGGTATCTTGAAGTACTGGTCCTACCTTTGGCATTTATTCAAGACTTACACATAAATAATTACTTTTTGAGATTTTGGTTTGTGTTTGTGTTACCATGAAAAGACATGGTAGAAATAAGATAACAAAATATGAAAATAAAATAACAAAAATATGAAAATAAAGCAACTCAAGATAATAGTGTAGTTGTCACAAGGTGGTGAAATTAATTACCAACTCACTTGCATAAAAGATATTTTTCATAGAAATCTGGAAGAGGGAGATACCTTTCTGGGGAGGAAAGGGAAGATTTTACATATGAGGTGGGATTGGAAATGAATTTTTGTGGTTCACTGAAATTTGGAGAGGCAGAGAGGAATGGAGATGTATAGAAGTAAATGTGGAAAGGAAGAAAAACCACAGCTGTATTGCAGGGATGGTGTGTTGGAGAAAAAAGAAAGTCTTAGATCAAGAATAAAGGAGGGAGATGGGGCCCCTGGGTGGCTCAGTGGGTTAAAGCTTCTGCTTTCGGTTCAGGTCATGATCCCGGGGGGTCCTTGGATCGAGCCCTGCATCGGGCTCTCTGCTCAGCGGGGATCCTGCTTCCTCCCACCCGTCAGCCTGTCTCTCTGCCTACTTGTGATATCTGTCTGTCAAATAAATAAATAAAAATCTTAAAAAAAAAAGAATAAAGGAGGGAGAAGGTGACAGAGGAAGGCTGAGTATAGAATAGAATATTTGGAGTAGGAAAGACAGGATAGTTTTTGTTTTACAGTTGCCATCTTCTTAATAGAAGTAGGAAAAAGGGTATTTAATTAAATGTGAAGGGAGCAGAGATAAGCTTGAGGGTATGACAAATATGGAGAAGGTCTAAAATACATTTTTTGAGGAGTTCTGGGGACTGGAGAGCAGACAAGGGGTTAATAAAAGCTTTGCTTTGTACGAAACCAGAAAGGATAGACTCCCCCCACCCAAATGCACACACATACTCGCATATATACACACACACATAAACGCACAGCCAAACAGATTCTAGCAGAACTGATCTAGAATCTTGACTGGCATGTGCTGAAGAGGAAGTAGGTGGGTGTTGTAAGAGGAGAATTGGTGACGGATTGTGCAGGAGGCAAGCTAAGTCATGTTTACTAAAGAAAACGTTCTTTTCTTATCTCCTCTCATGCTCCCTTTAGAAAAATAAATAAAAGGTAGAATGAAAAGTCAACAAGAAATGGGAGGTGGTTTTATTTTATAAAACAGAAAAAGAGCAAGGCTGTAACAAGTCTCCTCTCTCGTCCTCTCTTAAGGAGGGGGCTAGAGTAGTTGGCAGGTGGCAGGCTTCTTTCTCTAGCACATGTGGGGTGTAGAAGCCATAACAGTGCACTTGAGGGAAGAAAGAATGGACTCCAGGAGTCCACGTCCAGTCTCACACTCTGGGATGATTATTTCTTTGGTGCCTACTTTACAAGAAAGCATCACCACCATTTTTGTGAACAGGAGGGTACAATTTTAGTTGGATGTACTCACACTGCCCGGATTGCTGTACTACATTATTCATTTCAGACATGAAGGAACAATATACTATTTCTTTTTCTTGCTCTTCTAAATTTAGTTCATTGTTCTCGTTGATTGGTTTTCATAGGGTCTCACGAAGTATTATTGTTTACTTATACTGGTTCAGTTATTGCATGTCATTCTGGGTAATACAAACCCAGACAAACTCTCCTTATTCACATCAGTCTTAGGATAGTCTGCATTGGCCATCAATGCTCAAAATAATTAGTTGTTCTGATTATCACTCTTTGACCCCAGGAGGTGATATGTTGTAATGGTAGGGTATTAAGGACGTCTGTTTTGGGGTAATGATTTATGAAAAATCAGTTTATTACTCAGTATACCACCATGCTTCTTGTTATAATGTGTTTATTTGCATAAAGATCAAAATATGCAAAAGCATTTGTTTTTAACAAATGGCAAATGGTATGACAGAAAGAACACTGGACTGTGAATCAAATCATGGGAGTTTAATTCTAGCTTCCTCATTTAATGTCTAACCTTGATCATTTAATTTCCCTGAGCCTTGGTTTCCTTTCCTATAAAATAATCCAAATCCACTTGCATTCTAAAGTGGTTTCCTAGTTTTAAATGTCACTCTGTTTAGAAGTGATAATAACTTTGTGAGTCTTGACTTAGATATTATCAGTCCCATTCTTCAGATGATGAAACTGAGGCACTAAGGTATTTTCAAAGTCATGCCACTGGAAAATGGTGGGAGTAGGACATGACCCACTGTTTTCTATTTCTAAATTTAAGATTTGTCCCACCACTCCACAGTGGCATTTTTGGCTTGATTCTTTTACAAGAAATAACACAATTCCTTTAGAAGAAAATGAGCTTTATAAGATCAAAAGATATCATCTAACCTTCTTCTCCACCTCAGACACTGACTCCCACAGTCGCACCCTAAATTTTATTATCATCTCAGGAATCTTGATTTCAAACATCCTATTCTGTTTCAAAGTTTGTTTATTCCAAGATCCTCTCTGCTCCAAATTTTTATCTCATTGAGTCCCCCAACCCAATGCCACTCCTTCTTCTCATTATCCATTAACTTGTCACCTCCTCTTTTTACTTCTGTCATTACCTAAATTGATTTCATGGTCTTTCACTACATCCCTCCCTTGCAGACAATCTTAACTTCCTTGCCTCACTTTTCTGTCATTGTTTTTGTTGGACTAAACCTCAGCCTTGAGTAAAAACAACTATCCATCTTCACTGTTCCCATACAGTGGTAGCCACACTTTACTGAAGAAAATCACAAAGCCTGACTTACTGGTTTTACATTAAATAATGACTGTAAATTTCAAATGGCATTCAGCCATCACCTGCGGTTCCCTAGTGAGTTCTCTCTCTCTCTCTTTGAAACAATTAATTCATCTCTTCATCTTTCCTGTCAAATGTCCCACAGTTTCCTATTACCTAACTGATGACCTTGCCATTACCACCACAGATCTATATGATAGTCCCCCCTCTCTTCTGTGGGGGATATATCAGAGCACCCCGAGTGGATGCCTGAAACCATGGGTAGTACTGAACCCCAGATATACTAGGTTTTTTCTTATGTAAGCATACTTCAGAAATATTGCAAGTCTGCTTCTAGGCCTCCACCATGAAATGAATACCACAATAAAGCGAGTCAAATGAATTTCCTGATTTCCCAGTGTACATAAAAGTTATGTTTATACTATACTGTATATAATGTCTATTAAGTGTGCAATAGTATTATGTTAAAAAAGTAAATACCTTAATTAAAAAATACTTTATTGCTGAAAAATGCTAATGATCATCTGAGCTCTCAGTGAGTCACAATCCCTGATCACAGAACACCATAAGAAATATGATAATAATGAAAAAAAATTGAAATATTGTGAGAATTACCAAAATGCAATGCAGAGAAACAAAGTGAGCAAATGCTGTTGGAAAAATGGTGCCAATACACTTGCTCAATGCAAGGTTGCCATGAACCTTCCATTTTTAAAAAGAAACAAAACAAAACAGTATTATGAAATGCAATAAAATGCCTATGATAGAGTTTAACTTATAAATTAGTCACAGTAAGAGATTATCAATGAAAACTAATAAAATGGAACAATTATAATAATTATAACAAAATACTGTAGTAAAAGTTATGTAAATGTGCTCTTTCTCTCTCAAAATATCTTCCTATACATCACTTTTCTTGTGATGATGTGAGATGGTAAAATGCATGTGATTAGATGAAGTGAGGTGAATGACATTGGCATTGGGACATAGGTTTAGGCTACTGTTGACCTTCTGACAATATGTCAGGAGGAGGATCATCTACCTCTGGACTCTGGTGGACAATGAGTGACTGAAACGGCAGAAATAAAACTGTGAATGGGGAGAACTACTGCACATCTGCTAGTATCTGTTTTCACCTTTCCTGTTTTTCTTCATGGGATGCCCTCTCCATGTACCTATCCAAGATCTTTCCCATAGGATTCTCAACTTAGGATCCTGTTCTCTTCTATTTCTGCACAGTTTTCTTCCCTTCAGTTGCACTCCTCTTTATTTTTTATTTTTTTAAGATTTTATTTATTTACTTGACAAAGATCACAAGTAGGCAGAGAGGCAGAGAAAGCGAGAGATATATGAGAGAGAGGGAAGCAGGCTCACCGCCGAGCAGAGAGCCCGATGCGGGGCTCGATCCCAGGACCCTGAGATCATGACCTGAGCCGAAGGCAGAGGCTTAACCCACTGAGCCACCCAGGCGCCCCGCACTCCTCTTTATTGATTTAGTGATTATGATCATCCAATTTGCAAGATTCTAGAATATTCCATATTAAAAATATTTTTCTTGATCTTACATTTCCCATTCATTACCTCCTTGTTTTTCTGCTTATCTTTACAGTAAAACTTTGAATACATTGGGTACACCTACTGTCTTCTCTTCCTCATTCTCTATTTAATCTTAATACATTCCAATAGAATGTTAATCCCCATATCTCACTAAAACCTCTTGTCAAGGTCAATAATGATTTCTAAAGTGCCACAACCAGTGGACAGGCCTTTATTATAAATTTACCTGAACTCTTGTCAGCATTCACTATAGTCAACTACTTATTTCCTGAGCAACTCTCCCCTTTTGGGTAACATGCCATAACATGACACTGTCTTGGTTTTTCCTTCCATCTTTCTAATTGTTTCTTCTCAGTCTCCTTGAGTGGTTTCTCGGTCTCTACCTGTTTTCCAAGTGTTGAAATTACTTTTCTTCTTTGTGTAGGCTTCCTAGATGGCTTCATCAAGTTCCATCACTTTAAATATCATCTATGGCTAAGTGACTCCCAAATTTGTACCTCCAGACTTTCTTCCTGCACTCGACTCTAGTTTCTCAAGTCATCAATTTAAGAATAACTTGATTGCTTTCTCTACTTCACCATGATTTCCCACATCCAGATAATCTTCATACTTTGTTGTTTATATCTCCAATATATCTTTCAAATCAGTTTTCTTTCCTTTGTTACTACTATTACATCCCTGGTTTAAGCTCCCAACATTTCTCCTATCTGCACTTCAGTAGTAGCCTCATTTGTAATGTCTCTACTTCCTTGATTTCTCCCTTATTGTTGACACCTTATAGCAGTTAGAGAGATATTTTAAAGGGGGAAATTAGAGTGAATCTTTCCTTGTTCTAAATCTGCTAATGGATTTCCTTTACTCTTGATATTTGAGCTCTTGGTGGGCTCTGTGTGCTCTCACTGACATTATTATGTCCTATTCTTCTATTAACCCACACTGGACATGGTAATTCTCCTTAGGGCCTTTGCACATACTGTTCTCTCTTCCTAGAATTCTTTGCTCCCAGCACTTGGCTTGGCCAAATCCTTCTGATCTTTTTGTGTTCAGCTCAAGATCATGTGTCTAGGGAGGTTTTGAATTACGATTCTAAGAGTCCCATCAGTTTTTCTTTTTTTTTTTTCCCTCCAGTTCCTTTCTACCATTCAAAGTTTTTCTTTATAATCATTCTCAGAACTGAAATTAGTTTGTGTATTTGTTTATTTGTTTACCATGTGTCTCTCTCAACCAGAAGGTCAATGCATGACATTATGAATCTTGTTTATAGTTTTTCAAATTTTCTACAGTGTTTGGTATGTTTCCCATCACCTAGTAGGCTCTCACCAAGAATATTTGTTGAATGAATGCATATACATAAGTGAAGTGAAACTGCTTGCTCATTGTGTTATACTGTGTAACACATTCTGTTTTTCACAAATGAGCAGGATGGCTTTAGCAGGTCATACAAGTGGTCTGTTTTGGGCACTAAAAGCTAAAAATCATAAGCTGTATTGGCTATATTTGCCATACAACAGCTCTCTTTCCCATATGAAGAGCTATCTTTTGTAGAATCAAAACTAGATTAATAGAATATGCATAGACTGTAAGGAAATGTTGACTCAGGTAAATAATACCTAGTAAGAAAAGTTTATGGGGAAATGGCATTGCATAAGATGAATATAATTTTATTTTTTCTATGTTTTGGAAAACAACATTGAGCTTCTATTGTTTATTCTGTATGAAGTTCTGAAAAGAATACACAGTAGTACTCAGGCACCACAGGAAACAGTCTTAAAACACTGACATTATAGAGGTAAGAGATGGGAATTCAAGAGTATTGTTCACCATGATTCATTCCAAGCTTCTTTGTCCAAGCTTTAGGGTTTTCTTTAAAAGTAAGTTAAAGCTGGGGCTCCTGGGTGGCTCAGTGGGTTAAGCCTCTGCCTTTAGCTCAGGTCATGATCTCAGGGTTCTGGGATCGAGTCCCACATCGGGCTCTCTGCTCTGCAGTGAGCCTGCTTCCTCCTCTCTCTCTCTCTCTCTGCCTCTCTGCCCACCTGTGATCGCTCTCTGTCAAATAAATAAAATCTTAAAAAAAAAAAAAAGTAAGTTAAAGCTTATTCAGACTGAGAATTAATGCAGTCCTAGAGAAACTGCCCATATCTCAACTTTATCTCAACTTCGTAATTAGAGGTATGCTACCTTGAAGATCTCACACCTTTCCATTTTCACTGAATTTAAGGAATCAAAGAAATCATCCAATATCTTGATGTCAAGGCTCTAAAACTCAGAATTTCAACTGGTATGCACCCTTATTAATAAGTCAAATTTTTAGGTGATATGTTGATCCAAAAATGGTATAAGTAAGTAAATAAGTAAACCCTTAATATCTTTTTTATAAACATCCTTTTATTTCATGGCCCATATTTGCCTCTCATTCTAGTTGACACTTATCTCAGAGGAATTGCTTGGATTATAAACATTTTTATTCAGAAATTATGTTTGTTATTTAAATCAGCATAGCACAATAGCGCATTTCAAATTCTTGCCTCCCTATAGCCAGCCTTGCTTAGTTCCTCTACACTTTTCTGCCAGTGTCTTTTTTTCTCTTTTCCCCTTAAGTTTATTTTATTCTTATAGAAGACAATTTAGCAAATGCTGATAGGTACAAAGAAAGGCAAAGGAATAAAGGAAAATTACCAGCCAGAATTGACTGCAGTTAAATTTTGAAATATGATACTTTAGGCATGAGGCTAATTTTGAGGAGTCCTTCCAGCTTTGACAATAGTGTTGGGTGAAAACTTGGAAGAAGGTTGTGTTGTAGATGTAAATTAATTGCTTTCTGAAATTGGGCAAATCCAAAAATAACACAGCAATAACATTGCCATTTTGCTTTACTTGCTTGATATAAAAAGGTGGCAGTAATCTAACTGGGGTTAAGATTTTTTATTTTTTTATTTAATGACCTCAACTAAAAGACAGAACATGTCTAAGATACTGATATGCATTTTCCCCATTCCATATTAAGTTTTAAACAGAAATTCAAACACTGTAACTTTTAGAGTGTCCAAACCTGGAAAGACGATAGTATCTCCAACCCCTAATATGTAATGGAGGAGAAAAATAATGCTAAACTGCAAAATAAGTATGAGAGGGTTCACAGAATGACATTTGTCATAATGACTCTTTTGAAACTTTTTTATTATTTTAAATATCAGGTTCTTCCATGGAGCATTTATTGGTCACCCCTGCTTTGCAGGTGCCCGGGCATGTCTCCTGTCATTGCCACCCCAGATGGAGGAGTTGCTGACATTGCCTGCCATAGCAATGGTGCTCTCTGCTTCCCTTCCTTTCCTGCTGGTGTTAGCATCTCTGGGATGAAGGGGAGTCTAATGTGTGCCAGCCAGAATGGGGAAATGGTCCATCTGCTCTATGCTGGGCTTTAATTTCATCACCAGTGATGACTGCAAAGCAGATGCCTGAATACAGAGTACACAATGACCATTTACTCAGAGGCCATGGTAGAGGAAGTTTAGTCTGTTTATAGCCCATAACTCATAAAGAGAGCCAAACATGCTAAATAGGCTGTCTCTGAAGCTTGGGGGTATATGCAGTCTCAAATAGATTGAAGTGGATGGGAAGTTGGGCACGCATTATTTCTAACCTGGTGATGTTACTATGTAGTTATATGACCTTGGGCAAGTCCCTTCACTTTCATGCTTTGTCATAGCAACATATCATCTGTAAACTACAGATTATAGAATATATTCTACCTTTGCTCCCTGCCTGTTGTGAGGACGTAACATCAAATCTCTTTTATTCATCTGAGCACAGCACAAATGCCGCCTCCTTTGTAGTCACCGAAAGGATAATCATTCTTCTTGATTTCAATACACATCTTATTAGTGTCTCTCTTAAGACACATAATAAATACGTTAGGAAGCATTTATTAGATGTGCCACTTTATTCCAAGTGCTAGTCTAAATACTTCAGTGGTTATGGGTGATAGGGTAGAAGGGGGAGTAGTGGAATCAGGTACAAAGATAGCTATCTGAGTTCTTGAGGATTTATTTTCAAAACAATGCAAATTACCTATATTCCATCTGATTCTTTCCCCCCCAAATTCTAAACTTTGATGATGGAACCTCTTTCCTATATAAAACCGTATCTATCAACACACCCTGTGGAAAGTAATGACCACATATTGGACACTTACTAATGCCAAATGTTTTTCCAAATGCTTTATACAAATAAACTCATTTAGTCATCACTAACATCAACACTAGTATCATACACATTTTATAGATGTGTATGCATATACACATATAGATGTGCATACACATTTTATTTATAGATGAGATCAGAAAATGGCATAGAGCATATAAATAATGTAAGGTCGAATAGAGGGTATGTGGCAGAGCCTGACACAAACAGCCTAACCCCCTAGCACACACTCTTAATTATCATGGTTACTTCTCATGGTAGTATGTGAATGAGTGAGGAAGGTAAGAATGTTTTAAAGAGTGTAAACAGCATTTTTACTGTTATGTTTAAGTCATTAATACTGCTTTTGCTCTATATGGAACAATTACTATAGAATTATACTTGACATTGGACAGCATTTTGGGGGAAAGTAATCTCAACACTCTACTTTCAGTGTTGGAGCTCAAGTACAGATAGGGAGCACCTGACCACAGTGGAACAAACATAGTATAAAAGAGAAATTCAGCTATAGAAGAACTAGAAAAAAAGTCCCTAATTTTTTTCCTTACCTTGAAGCCATGATATTTAGGCAATTCTGGTTGATTTCTGATTATAGGCTTAGTCCACAGTGATCTCTTCCCCAAAATACTCTACATGAGTTTATCTTTTATACCCCAAACTGATTCTTCACTGATATTATTTTTACCCCCAATATACCCTTCCTAGTACCTAAGCTAGATAATGTATCCTTATCTTCAGTTTGCCCTCTCTTTTATTTTGTGGTTATATTGTGTTTCTCACAGATATCCCTTTCCCTTCTACTCTGACTGCTGTTAATGTCAGTATCTCAAATTATACTACTGTAAAATGTTCCCAAGTAGCAGCCCAGGATCTGATCTGTATTTTCTCTAGTATTTAGTCTGGTTTATCAGTATCTAATTTATGTTGATCAAAGTTATATCTGGTAATATCCCTCTCTGTTAAAAGGCATTGATGGCACCTGATTGTCTCTAAGATAGACTATAAGCTTCTTAGCATGATGGTCAAGGCATTCCTCAATTGGGTCCCAACCTGCTCTTTGGATATCATCTCTCACTGTACTGCCTTATTTTTTTTTAAGTTTTTATTTATTTAAGTAATCTTCACATGCAACATGGGGCTTGAACTCATGACCTGAGTTCTAGAGTTCCATGCCCTTCAAACTGAGCCAGCTAGGTGTCCCCCCATCACACTTTCTTATTAATACAATACACTGTAGCTACACTGGACTCTTTACTGTTCTTGAAATGGATCCTATGCTCCCATGTTCCCAGGACATATATGCTACCTTCTTAAAAATTCCTTTCCTTCTCTAGCACTTAAAATATTTGATCTTCTTCAAGGCAAGTTCAAGTGTTATTTCCTGATTACCCCAAGATAGAATTCATTGCTATTTCTAACAACTTTGTGTTTATAATTATCTTCAGACATTCTTTTTGTTACAGGTGGTTAATATGACTTTTCCATAATGGATTGGAAGATCCTTGAACTTAGTGAAAATTAAGTCATCTTTGTAGCTACACACCACCTTGTTTATAATTTTAGCTAAGCCTGTACACCTAGTCCTATAATTTTAGCTTTCTGAGTGTATAGTGTTCTACTCCCCATATAAACTATATGCTTTTGGCAGGCAATGACCATTTACAATATGAGCCGGCTTCTGTAATTGGGGCTTTAGTTGACTTTACATTTGCTTTTATCAGTTAACATGCATGTGTAGAAGATCAAAAGGAAGCTCTTAACTCTGTTCCTACTTCCAGTGATTGCTGTGAGAGGGCTAAGAGATCTAACACCTGCAAAGCACTGAATGCATACTAGAAACTCAGTAGAAGTAGCAATCGGTCAGCTTTATGGTTGGACTCTTTGGCATGTCATTATATGTGATTGAGATCTGGCCTGAGCCCTCCATTCTCAGGACTGATTCTTTCCCATAATAAAACACATGCGCAGTTTAATTCTAGAATACTCTTCAAAAGAACATTTCTCTTCCCTTCTTCTCCATTGTACCTACAGGCAGTTTTATGATGAAGCCAATTGTTCTAGAACAGATAATCTATTTAATACTACCTCATAAATGCTTTTAATTTTGAAGAGTTTTATTATCACTATTTTTTTTTGTTATCACTATTGTTACCCATTCATTTCTAAACTATTTCTTTGTATCCCCTTGCTTTGGTCTTTGTACAATATAGAAGAAAGCCCCACTTTTGCAGATTACCATGTCTGAACATAGTAGGCAACAAATATTTGTTGACTCAATGAATGGATAATAAGTGAATGACTTTGCTGCTCCTTAGGCAAAAAGGACAAAATATTTATTTACATGAGTTATCCAAAGTAGTCATGCAAAACTCACTCAGGCTTTTAGGCAGCATATCTGGGAGCGATTTTCTACTCTGGGGCAGATGGATCTACTCTCCCTCAAATAACAAGCAGATCCATGGAAAGAGCACTGCCATGGTGGATGCAGGCAGAATTGTCAAGAACATGAGCATTAATTTGCTGGAGTTGGTGAGGAAGTTGCAATGGGGAATTAATGATTATTAATCTCTGTAGGATGTCTCCCTCTCTTGTTATCCAATGAGGCTCTGTCAAGAAGGAAACCCATAAAATCTCATAGTCTGAAGAACAGTATGGAATCAGGGTTCTTACTGGAAAACCTCACTTTAAGATCTGTGTGGTTGTAGAAATCTGTCTAAGTCCTTCTGGGCAGTGTGTGCTGAATGATAAGGCAAACCTCCACAGTGATTCCTAAAATCCAAATGGGATTAGATGACTTCATGAGGACAATCTTTCATCTATCAGACCCTGGAATAAGGTGTTTGGTTTTCCTTTCAGATTGGAATGGCTGTGTGGCCACTCTATTGCCCTCATCAATTGAGAATGTTCAGAAGTTGAATTGATTGAGAAGTGGGTCTTCTGTAGATGGCTACCACAGACTGGAGTAATACTACAAGATTATAATATCAGCTACCTTATGTTCTTTTTTTTTGGAAAAAATAGTACTAAAACTTTATCTCTTCCCCGCCCCCTTTTCAAGATCCCTAAGTCTCCATTTTCTGTTTTTTCCAAACCATTTTTTTGTCAAGGTCATTGACTAATAAGACCATGAGATCTTAATGGCAGAGTGAATTATTTTAATTTTCATTTGACATCTCTTATAGGTGATTTCCTCAGCAATGAGTAAGTTCCCATATCTGTACTCTAAAAGTGGTTAATGGATGTCTCTCTCACTACCAGCTTAGTGCAGATTGTGGGTTCTTATTTTTCATAAGAAAATGTCTAATATGTTCTTTGTGTCCCCACATCAACATTTGTTGACTGACTAACGTTTGAGAGTTTTAACAGCTAATATTTTTTTGGACACTTCTTTAAACACATGTCCTGGGTCTATCCAAGATCCATTGGCCCTCAAAGACACATATCATATTCATAGGGATTTCTGCTACAGTTCTACTGTGATTTTCACATTCATGCCCTAGGGAAAGAGCCCATGTCTACAGTTTTACACAGTTACTCTGAAAGCCATCACCAGATTAAAGGCAGAACTAAATGCTGAGACAATAAATTTAATCAGCTCTCCCAGAGGTTAGAAACATTTCTCAGACACCTATGCCCTGACACATCTATATTCCAATCTGTTCAATTCGGCTGTCACAATTTCATCCCAATTTACCCATTGCAAACACTTGAAATGCTGCCTTTAATTAATTCTCTGCACTCAGAAATTTGAGCAATGCCAAGTGAGTTAATTACCCAAGTTTATGGCTTTAAGCATTTCCTAGATGCAAATGATGAGAATTCTTAGGGAGTGCCAGCACCCAATCTTCAAAGACTTCAGGCTTCTCCCTCCACAGTACTGCTCTGAGGAGAGAGGTGCTGGGTTCAAAATGACCAGATGGCACAGAACATTATCTAGATGAAATTTTCATGGTCAACTAGCAGATAGTTGTTCTTAGAAACACCCTCACTTACTTTTTTGAAAAAGTGGGACATTTCAAAGGAAAGTTGCAATCTGCTTTTGAGTAAAATGGATTCGAATTGTTAAATGTATACATTTTCTTAGGATAAGTTACTTACTGCCCTGTGCTAGGTGTTACAATTTGAGGTCAGGTATTGATCATGGATGCCAAAGAGTCCTGTTTGGTGGAAATTTGTTTTATAAGGAGTTTCTCAGAAGGGAAGGAAGGAAAGAAATAATCTTAATTTTCTTCTCTGCAGGCATTCTAATATATCATATGCATTCCTCATTAATACTTATTAAGGTATGAATAGCCCCATTGTTATAGATAAAGAAACTAAAGCTCCGAAAAAGAAACTAAATTAAAGATAGTTGAAGGATTTGAACTCAGGTTTGTCAGACTTTTGAGGCCACGATTTCTCCATTAGACCATTAGACCACACTGTCTCTGCGGGTAACCTGATAAACAGCATTCAACTGGTACGAAAGTCATTAAAAAAGTTTTTCTTGTTCCCCCTGAGATCACTGGGAACAATTTGTTTGTGAATTGAGATCCTGGGTCATTGCAATTACTACAACTTGTTAGTAAGAGATGGGCTTCTTCAGTTTCTTACATATAAGCACTTGTCTTGCCTCTCCTATTAGAGGACAAGTCTCTGTGAATATTTCCACATAATAGACATGGTATCACCAAGAGATAAGGCCTCAGGATGACTAAGAAATAGTTTTGTATTCCAAGGTAGCTTCAAAAGTAATACTCCACTCTTAATTTCCAAAGCTAGTTTCCATTTGTAGACAATAATCCAAAACTGTTAAAAGTGTAAAGTTCATAGTATTTCCTGTGGGCCTGGGAGAAGGGGCTTGGATAAAAGCCCAAAGTCTTAAAGTAGAAGTAGTCAAGTAGGAATTAACTTTCTACTGAGCAGTAGAAAAAAGGATTTTATCCAATGCTGCCTAATTTTCTACACCTACTCATAAGTCATCATTTTTCTTTTCTAAACATTGAATTTTTACAGAGTATTCTGGGAGTCTTAGTTTCCCCCAAGCTCCTCTTCTCTCCCCAAAATGGCATCTGGCAACATTTGAACTGGTAAGAACTGTGCAGTGACGTAACTGTGAAAGGTTTGTAACTCCTTAGTACATAAGCAAGAAATCTTGATATAGGAATCAAGAAGGAAAAAAAGTAAATGTTTATGGAAGTGGATTTATTGTGTCAGGTGAGCAAAGTAGATTAAACTCCTTGGCGTGGACATAGCTGAAATATTCTTCATTCTTTACTTTTTACTTGAAATTGTTGATTATATAGTTTTGGCAGTAGTTACTTGTAAATAGTGATGGCTTCAAGCTGGGCAGGATTTAGCCTTCAAATACACAGAAATATCCCAGAAGAAAAAAGAAAGTTTCTTGATCTCCAAGTCAAAAATCCCCAATGGGAGTCCTACTGTTGGCAACAATTAACAGAGTGAACTTCAGTTAGTCACCAGACTTATAAAAATTCAGTTGTTGGACATGAAGAATGAGTACATTAGGAATGTCAATCACATTTTCTGCCATGCCTACAGCCCCTTTTATCTGGCCCTACTGTAAAGAAGTAAACTCTCACGGCCTACAGCTCCAGCAAACTGACCCTGGGTGGATGCTGACATAGGAGGGCCAGCAAACTTTGAGGGGATTTGTCATGGAAAGATGAGCTGGGATTTGAAATAGAAGTGGGGACAAGGGAGGTCATGGTGAGTTGAAGTTAGTAGTACTTCAATCAAGCAACACTGAGAGCAAGACAAGATTTATAGGTTCAAGGACAAGACTAAGCCAGTTATTATGTCATCACAGTCATTAAGACCATAGGTTTTGGAGTTTGTGGACTCTTATCTGCTGTGTAATTATCAGCAATTTATTTAACTTCTCTAAGACTCTGGTTTCCTTTCAGTGAAATGAAGATAATAATAGTACTTTGATCATAGGATTGTTGTGAGTATTGCATGAATTAATACACAGAAAACCTTAGAACACTACTTGACACTTCACTAAATCCCATGTCAGCGCTGTGATAACTGTTATTGCCTGAGAGGCACCATGCCACATGCTGTGTGTTGATTCATGTCAGTGAATCTTTCAACAACTTTGTGAGGTAGGTTCTATTCATAGCTCCATGTTAAAGATGTAGGAAAAAAGGCACAGAGGGATTAACTGACATCTTCATGGTCACACAACTAGTAAGTAGTAGAGCTGGCATTTAAACATAAGTTCTTTGGCTCCAGAGCCTGCTTGTTGACCATGACTTTTGGCTGCTTCTCTGTAATTGATGTGTTCCCAAAAGAGGAAAGCAGAGCACAGCAGAGAGTGGCCAAGTCCTAGAGATGCCTGATAACTGGTTTAAAGAGGAGCGAAACCAGCCTGAGGAAACTTACAGCTGCCGTGGGTCCAATTACAACTCCAGGGGAGCCTGATCATGCATGTTTATGAACTTGGAGTCCCACAAGATCCTTGTATATCCTTCCAGAAGATATCCCTTTCCATGAGCAGGCTACTATGAGCCTCTAGGCATCACAACAGCAACAGAGAGGAATTGATGAACTGAGCCAGTGGGTACCAACCCTTGCTCTACCTTGTTCTCTAGGTTGAATGAAAGGTTTTATTGTTCTAATGAAACAGGGGTAGCTTTGTTTTGGTCTTCCCCATCTACTTGACATTTAGTGTAGCACATAGTAGCGGTTCCTGAAATACTCACTGAATGAAAGAGCAAACACCTGTGATGCATTAAACAAATGTTTCATTACTTCCATCTGATTGGTGTCACTATTCTCTTTCTTTCAAAGACTAATTCCTCATATACCAGGATACAGAGCTACAGAAAAGGACCTTCTGCTAGAAAACTGAGAATTCATATTATAGTCATAAAACTAAGCATTTCAGATTTCTTTTACTTGAAGGACTAAGAGAGCAAAAAGGCATTTCAGGTTATTATTCCATATTTATCATGTCAACAATTTATCAGGCATGCCTAACTATAAAAGGCCCATTATAGCTTCATTTAATGTGAAATACTGTGTTATTAACTTGCTATATTAAGTGTATTTCATCCTAATCATAGTAATTTCAGAGATCACAGTCTCTTTCCATCTCTGCTAGTAGTTAAAATAAGATTTAACTTCTATCACCACAGCACATCATATGCTAGTGAATATTGACCTTCCTGAGGGTCACATGTCTGTACACGCTAAATTAGAATCTGTTAATGATATCATGTCACGAATCTGCAGAAATAGATGTTTTATATTCTGACTAATGTTGCATTCTCTTCCAGCAATCCCCTTTTTTCTCTGGCTGAAAATTCACAGCAAGACCAGGGGTCAATGAATCTGAACACTTCTCCAGCTTCCCCTTGATCCTCCTGCATTAAATGCTTAAAATTTAATGCTGGAGCTTATAGCACCATGAGCTCCAGAGAGAGAAGTAAATGAAAAGCCAACCTTTTGGGCTATATCCCCGTGCAGGCTTTTGTGTTTATGTTCCCCTCTTCCTCCCATGGCTGCTGAAACAGTTTGCTGTCAGAACACTCTTCCGTCAGGACTTTGTGGCCGACAAGATGCAGAGATCGGAAAATGTCACTATTAAAGAATTACAGTAAGCGGGGCTCTTTCCGACCAAGTCCATTTGCCCCTGCAGAGTTTTGTCAACACAGCAGGGGCCTTGGGGTTTGTATCATTTGTAGTAGCACTTGAGAGTCTGTTTGCTTTTTCTCGGGAAAATTCAGAAGATGAGAAAGCTCAGCTGTTCTGAGAATTTCTCAGCCTCTGTAGCCTTTGAGGATGGAGTTATAAAGAGGAGACTGGGAGGAGGGTATTGGGATAGAGGTGAGGGGAGAATATAATCTTAATAATCTATATAATCTATATGTCTAATAATCTATAATAATCTAATAATCTATATAATCTATAATGCTATCTGATGTAACTGAAACAAGTTACCACCATCACTTATCTTTTTGTTTTTGTCTTGATAAAAACTTAGAAATTAAATACATGTTTTTCATTTCTAGAGTTGATTTATTATTCTAACATTTTTATAAAGGTGTGGGTTTTTCTTTTAGATTTTAGTTATCTAAGGAAGAGAGTGAGAGAGAGAGAGAGAAAAGGAGGGAGACAGAGCATGAGCAGAGTGCAGAGTGAGGGGCAGAGGGAGAAGCAAACTCTTGGCTGAGCAGGAAGCCGGATGAGGGGCTTGATCCCGGGACTCTGGGCTCATGACATGAGCTGAAGGCAGTTGTTTAACTTACTGAGCCACCCAGGTGCCCCAATTCTAACATATTTAGAAACTTATAAGTATAAATTCTTAAAAGGGGCTAAAACTTAGGGGAGAGGGTGTGTGCTGAGCAAAGAGAACATTGTGTCCAAATCCAGCCACCCCCGCCCCCAGATCCATCTCTGCCCATTGCTGTACTGCTATGGAGAACACAGTGCTCCTATCTTAAGGCTTTTCTTCTCTTTATTCCCGCCAATCCCCCCACCCCCATCCCCACCCCCAAGCAATCTCACACACTTTGCAGACCAGGATTTGTCTTAATATTTCCTCAAGATCCCACACAAAAACATGTGGTTTCCTCTGCCTTGAACCCCACACAGGACCGTGAGACATGCCTGGACAGGGCTGGGTGCCTTCACCTCAACTACTCAGTCCCCATCTGGCAGGGCAGGAAGCTGGCTACTTTTTTGGTGAGCATATGCCAGAGCATAGTGATGGAAGATGGTGGTGCCCCACAGCCATATTGAAACACTACTGCAAAGTGTGTGAGGCCATCAGCTCAAAGCCCTTTCAGGGATTCCCCCATCCCCAGTACCATATGCTTGGTACTGCAGGTATGTTTGTCTTCCTGTATACTTAGGGCATTTTTTTGATAGTTCCTCCATTATACTCTGATTTGCTCCCTCCACAAGGGCTTTCCATGAACGTCTTTGCTGGTCAGGAAGGCAGAGAGAAGAGCCTTAGGTTTTTACTGAGAAGATGTTAATTATGCTGGTGATTGAGTTGCCTTAATGGCGCTTTATTGGCATCTTTGTCCCAATCTCAGAAAATCTAAACCCAGCAGACATTTACAATTTTGCTTTTGTTTTTACCTTGACCTAAGAAAGACCATTATTCCTATGAGTTGAGTAATGAGGCATTGAAGCCAGATAGGAGTAAATTTTGAGGAGCATCCAATGTCATTAGAGTTATTTGCTTTGCCACAGTAGTGATTCCACAAGCATAGAATGAACATCAGATTAGAGAGATTTTACTGTAGCCTAGATCTGGGTGTGCAGGTGTAGAATCCATCTGACAAAGGCCTTATTGGAAGAGTGTGCTTTTCCATTGGAGGTTTTATGAATGTGAGTAGCATTTGAATCTTCCTAAATGAATGTACCTGATTTTCCTAATCATTTACTGCAGAGTGATTTTAATGGCTGAACCCCATGAAATATAATACTGACAGTGAAATTGCCTTTATAAGGTATTCTATGACTTTCAATGCTATGATTCCTTAGTGAAATGTATTTTTATGATGGATATTAAGAGTTGGTTAGAGTCTCCTTACCAGCCCATTATACCTATAAATCAATGCATCTATAATATTTAAGGAAGATGGATTTATTAAAACTTAGGTTTATCCTTTCACATAATAATATTTAGCACTTATTAATTACCCGGTAATGTTGAGTTCTCTACAGTCACTGGACAGCTCTAAATCTAGCCTATGAGCCTTGGTTAGATGTGGAGCTGAGATTTACAAGAGAGATATTTGAATCATTTGTAAGGCAAGTTCATTCATTCAGCAAGCATGTACTGATGGTCTGCTCTCAGCCTGACCCCAAGCTAGACTAGAGATCTGGCTAACAATAGGAGGATACAGGCTGGCTCTTGAAGGTCTTGCATTCTCTGAAATCAGAAACGGCATGCCTAGAGAATATAAACATCTTTCCTTTTCAACTCTAGCCCAGAAGCAAAGCATATAGTGAGAAGAGCCTTGATGGGAGAAACAGGAAATAAAGCCCTGCTTTTAGGGGTAAAACAAGTCAGTTAAGGAAGGAAAGGAAGGCAGGAAGAATGGATAGAGATAGATTTGATGAGGGGTAAGAGGTCTTTATAGAAAACTCATACTATCAGTAGGAAAAGAAAAATAAGGATTGTCTCCTCTTCCTCCCAAGAGGGCTGAGAAAGGAAGGAAGGATCTGTTGAGTTTTTCACTATGTGCTGTACACTGTGCTAGTTGTTGCACACATGCTGTTCCAATTATTTCTTAAAACAGCTCTCTAAGAAGATGTTATGTCCATTTTTTAGGGAAGGGCTAGAGGGTAGAAAGGTTAAATAACTAAATTCACATCCCAGTATACAGTGAAGATGATGTTCCAATATAGGTATATCTAACTCCTAATACATTCTCTTTCAGGCAACAGATCCCAGAGCTTCGACGGCAAATTCACAGGCATGTTCATTCATCCATTCTGCAAATATTGAGACCTTACGATGTGTCAGAGAGTCAAGGTTATTTCTAATTCCTTTCTTTTGGGTTTTAATGCTACTCTTTCTCTTTGCCTTCTGCTTCCTACCCTTTTATGTTCCCATAAATTTATTACTTGTGAAGGATTGATGATTTTGCATCCTGGTCTACTGTTTGGGAAGTTAAATCATTTTGTTACATTGAGCCTCTGATTTTTTTCCTATAAAGTAGAGAATTGTAAGAATCCCTACCTCATGATGGTGGGTAGTTTAAGTGAGGTAATACATCTAAGAACATCTGTTGGGCAGATGGTAGGTGCTGAGCGTATGCTCAGAAAAGATTCTTTCTGTGTAGTAGATGGTGATAGAGAGACATCTGTGGAGAACAACAGTCCTGCTGATGGTGATGAATAATGATGAAGAAAATCCTTAAATACAAAGGTCACAGGATGCCTGCCTAAATATGTGTTTTGTGTGGTACACTCAATGTTTAAAAAAAGTAGTTGTCAATATTTAAGACAAGACAAGTTCATATTAAAAATCACATTTTTTTTTTTAAATTTTCTTGAAAAATGGGAAGACCTGTCAAGAGTAGATTGGAGCCAAGTAGTCACCGCATGTCCTGGTTTGCCTGGGACAGCCTGGTTTGTGCCTGTTTCCTTAGGATAATTCATGGTAGTGTAACTTTTCTTTTTGGTTTGGACAATATTTATGTGTTCTCCTCATCTCTAGTGTGCAGCGTTGACCACTCACCTTGACTGCCTATTAACACCTTTATGTGCCTGCCTACCCCTATAACTATTTGAATTTGTGACCTTTTTTGAAGGCAAGGTATTCCTCTTGACTTTGTTTCAATAGCACACTGCTTTCCAAAGGATGCATCAGTCTGGAGGGCAGGAAGATTTAGCTTCTCCACCTTTAGAAATTATACTCACCAATCACTCTTGAATGCAAAGAAAGTGTAATGTCCTGTGAAGTGGCACCCGCCCTTCACAGAGAGCTTCCACCAGACTTGGTAATTCACTGGAAAATTTGGTCAGACCTAGACTGTCCAACTAGATAATTCATTTAGCTCTGCAAGGAAAAAAATATTTAGAGTTGTCCCCCAAAGGCAAATTCACTGAAACATTTAAACAGTGGAAATAAGATATTATTTCCATGGCTATCCAATAATGGTCTATTACTTAAAAGAAAAAAAAAAGATTTTATTTATTTATTTGACACAGAGAATGGGAGAGAATGAGCAGGAGGAGGGCAGAGGGAGAGGGAGAACAGACTCCCCACCAAGCAGGGAGCCTGACATAGGGCTCAGTTGCGGGACCCCAGGATCATGACCTGAGCCAAAGGCAGATGCTTAACCAAAAGAGCCACCCAGGTGTCCCATGGCCTGCTACTTTTATAGAGCTCCTTTCCTTTGACATGAAAGTTTCTCCTGCAAGTTGTCACTTGAGATGGGCAGAAAAGTGTTCTTATTTCTTGTTTTGTAGATAAAGAAGCTGACTGAGAGGTTAAGCAACATAGCCTGAAGTCACATACCCCATAGGTTACAGAGGTGGGTCTGGCCTTCAGTTCTAATGAATCCTGTACTTCTGTATTCCACCTACTACAATATACGTGAAAGTACATGTTCTTTTTCTGTTATCTAAGGACATTTCTCTAATCTAGAGACCTCCTTCACACACACACCATTTATCTTAAAACTTTTTCCTAATTACATATCAACTGATCACTGGAAATTGTATATTTTTATAAAAATATACGACCTTGCCATGGAGTTTCATTACCTTCTGCTTATTGAGAGATGGCATGGCTCAAGTAAATATTTATTGTAGGTACACTGTGGGCTAGATATGGTCCCTGATTTCATGACACTTACAGCCTGGTGAGGAGGGGAAACACATTAGTCAAATAATCACAAAGTATGTAAGCAGAAGTTGTAACTGGTAGAAATATGGATGGTCTCTGCCCTTAGAGGATTTTGCATACCAGTGAAGGAAAAGGACTGAGACTGGGGAGAGGGCTCAGTGGAGAAGATGGACTGAGGGGGTAGTAGGGTAGATCTACTACAGAGAGCCAGAGAAAACTTTTCTTAGTAAGTGAAATTTGCCTCCAGGTCTAAAGTGGGTCTGGGGCTTGGGTAGGAGAGTGCCAGGCAGAGGAAAGAGGATGTGAAAAGGCCCTGAGGCAGGGGTAAGTTTGTCTTATTGGGTAAAAGGATGTTACTATCTGAAGATGCCAGATCATGTGGGACTTTGGTTTATGTTGAGGATCCTGGACAGTATTTTGAAGCAATGGAGAATTGGAGAATTAGTAATAGTTAAGCAAGGGAGCAGAGGGTAAAATTTTTGAAAACATCAGTGTGGCTGATATTTTAAAGTACAATAGATTGATGGAACAGGGCCAATTGTGGATGTGCACATTATAATGCTGGAGGGGCTGATGGTGGGGACTAAAGAGGGAGTGAAGTTGGAGCGCAGACTTAGCATGATATTAGAGACAGAGTGTCAGGATTACTCCTAGGCTTCTGTCTTGGGTGGTGGTGGTGTCATTCTTTGAGTTAAGGGACGGAGGAGGGACCAGTTGTGGTGAAGGTGAGAGTAACACTAAAGAGTTGATATCAATGATTTGTCAATGGGCAAATATGCCCACTTTTCCTCACCAACAGACACCAATGTCTTCTGATCTCTTGGTGAATGCCACAAATGCCAATTTGTGGCCATTCAGTAGATAAACATGTACGGGCACCTACTTGAGTTTTTATTAAATATCCGTATTATCAGCAAATGTGCTTACTTCATATTACACAGCTTTCTTCAAAGTGATATCGTGGGTTTCACTGGCAAAAGTCATGGCATTGGGGTCCTTAAACCAGTTTTGATCTGAGTAATCTTGTCATGTCCAAGCTGTCTTTCCTGATACCATCCTCAGCTTACATTTTATGTTCAGCTCCCTTAAACCACGATGCAGAAATCTATAGTTTTTCTTTTATATTAAACTGTAATTGTTTTTTTCTTTCTATCACTACTTTGAATACTTCCTGAGGGCATGCATCATGCCATATTCACATTTGTTTTCTAGGTGTCGAGAATATGCCTGGCACATAGGATTTATGCTGCAAATGATTGAGTGAACAAGTTTTAGACAAGTTTTAAATTTGTCATTCGTTTGTCTCCTTTTTGTCCCCACTGATAGTGTACTGCAAAGACTATAGGAAACACTTTCTAGGAAATAGTAAGGAGGAAGTTTGAGACCTAATCTGAAATCTTTCAGGCTATAGCTGATGAAGGTACAGAGAAAAGCTGTCTTAGTCCCTTGCATTTTGAAATGTATATTCAGAACACTCAGCTGCCTGATTGGGGGAAAGAGATAGTGCCCGGTAACAAGGTTTGGTTACAGAGCTTGGGAGGGGAATAAACTGGGCTCTGGTCTTACTTCAACTTCTACTGCTCTTTAATGAAGCTGATAGGTAGCCTTTATGTGATTATTCTACAGACTTCTTTTAAGTTACCTGGGTAGGGTCATTCATGCATCAGAGATCATTGTTTGGCGCCAGCACCTCAATTAATTATTTAAAAGATTAAACATTCTTGATTAGTTTTTTTTAAAAATACTTTGTAAGTATTATTCCTCTCCCTGACTTTCCAACTTATTCTTTTTTTTTTTTTAAGATTTTATTTATGTATTTGACAAGGAGACAGAGATACCACAAGTAGGCAGAGAAGCAGGAAGAGGGGAGCGGGGAAGCAGGCTCCCTGCTGAGCAGAGAGCCTGATGCGGGCCTCCATCCCAGGACCCTAAGATCATGACCTGAGCCGGAGGTAGAGGAATAACCCACTAAGCCAGTCAGGTGCCCCTCCAACTTAATCTTTTTTTTTTTTTTTTTTGGAAAACAACTGGATACTTTCTTAAAAAGTTAAATTTACAGATAAAATATGACCCAGCCATTCAACCCCCTAAAGTGTTTACCCAAAAGAAATGAAAGTCTAGGTCCAGACAAAGACTTATACGTGTATGTTCATAGCAACTTTTTGTGTAGTAGCCAAAGCCTGGAAACAACCTGAATATCCGCTACTAGGTAAATGGATAAACAAGCTGTGGCTTATTGCATGATGGAATGCTAAGATTCTCAATATAATTATTTCAAGATTCACCCGTGTATTTGCACTTATCAGAGGTTCATTTCATTGCTAAGTAGTATTCCATCATGCAAGAAGCCACAGCTTGTTTATCCTCTAACTTATTCTTAATGATTCTTGATGTAAGTCCACCAGGAACTTGCTGAGTCTGTATATCCAAGAGCCTACTTTAGAAGCCCTTCTTCTGAAAGCTGGTACGCATTATGAATGTCATCCAAAGACATCCATCAAACTTGTTACTGCATGGGCAGAGGTGAATGAGCCTCTGGTGCTGGGCCAGGTACTTCTATAGTTTGCGGGGCTTGGTCTTAAATATTAGTCTTTAGCTGCAGAACAGAAAGGTCCAGAAAGGAGAATACAAGCTGTTCTTTGACGAGAAAGACAAGAAAGCCCAAGTGGGCATGAACGAGGGAGTCTCAGTCTCGCAAAACAAGTGCAGAATTTAGAAACAGCTCCTTTTAAGATCTAAACATTTACCATGTCTCTGTGGCATTTTAAATGGTTGATTCTTTTAGATAAGTTATCTTTAAAGTAACATTGAGTTTTCTTATGTGGCATGAAATGGATATTTCTATTTAATTAAGTGTCTTTATTAATTGAAAGTTATCTTTGCCGTACTTAAAAAAACGATGTTCAAGTTACTGAGCTATTCGGAAAAGGCCTTTGTTTGGTGTCCAGAGAGATGCTGGGTTTGCAGCCAAGCTCTGTTATTCACTAGGTTTGCATCCTCAGTCAGGTGCACCATGAATATTAAAAGGGGTATACGAAATGTGTCAAATATGTAGCAGATTTTATTTGTACTCATATGAGCATTTTATTGGTCATAATTGAATCATCTTTAAAGGTGGATACACCAGTATTTTACAAATATTTTCTTCCCCATATGAGTTCTTAGAAACTCTTCCCTTACAGTTGTTGAAATCCAAAATTTTGATGTTTTCCTCCTCTCATATCCCATGCTCAATTGGTCAGGACATCTTGAAAGCTCTACTTTCAAATATATCTAGAATCGGCCACTTATTATTGCCTCTACTTCTGACCCCAGCTACCATCATTTCTTACTTGGACTACTACAGTGTTCTGGGTCTCTTTGCTTTCATTCCAGATTCCTTACATTAAAGTCTATACTCAAAAGAAGCTAGATGATCACTTAAAAATTGAAGTTGGGGGGCACCTGGGTGGCTCAGTGGGTTAAAGCCTCTGCCTTCAGCTCAGGTCATGATCCCAACGGTCCTGGGATCAAGCCCCAAATCGGGCTCTCTGCTCGGCAGGGAGCCTGCTTCCCCCCTCTCTCTGCTGCCTCTCTGCCTACTTGTGATCTCTGTCTGTCAAATAAATAAATAAAATCTTAAAAAAAAAATTGAAGTCGGATCGTATCATCCCTCTTCTCAAAACCCTCCATTGTCTCTCTATATAATCCAGAATCAAGGTCAAAGCACTTGTGAAGACTGATAAGGTCCAGTGTGGTTTGGCTTCTCATTACCTTTCTGCCATCCTCTCCTCTTATTGTACTCCAGTCAAACTGGTTTCCCTTCAAGTATCTTGAATATATAAGATATGCCTTGTCTCAGAGCCTTTGCACTGATTGTACCGTCTGCCTACATTGCTTTTGTTCCAGCTCTTTATATGACCAACTTTGTTATCTGTTTCTAAAATATCATCTTCTTGGCAAGACCTATCCTGACCATCTTAATTGAAATTGTAAATTCTGATACAGACCTCCTCAAATCCTTATTTTACTCTTGTTCTATTTTTATAACTTTTTTGTTATAGAAAATTTCAAACATACCCAAGAATAGAGTATAGTGAAGCCCTAAATATTGTCACCCAATTTCAACATTGATTAACTGTGGCCAATCTTGTTTCATCTACCCTCACCCACTATCTCTTACCCTAGATTATTTTGAAGCAAATCCCAAATCCTATAATTTCAATTTGTTATTCATTTTTTATACATTTGTTATATAAATATCATTTGTTATAGTCAATTGTCATGTTTTATTATTCAGAATTTTATTTGTAAGCACCATATATATGGTGCTTAAAATATATACATATGTGTATATACATATATATATGCACATATAACATATTTTATGTACATGGTTTAGGTGGATGTTTAAGGACAACATAAAGTGTCTATTAGAAAATCATTGAAGTGTAGAAATCCAAAAATCATATATTTACATTTGTTATACAGTCAATTCTCATTAGATGTTGTAGTTACATTCCATAAAGTTGATATAAACATTGAATTAGCATGCACTGAACTATTGCTTCTAAGAGAAATATAGGATTAGGATTCTATGAGCACTTGGTCACATTTTTGTCAAGCAATCAGTGCATAACTTTGTTTATGTGTGTTTCTATTTAAAGACACCTCATTTAATTATGTTATTGATTCATTAACCTTAAACTCATAGTCTGCAGCACTATAACTCATGCCTGAATGAAACTTAATCTGGTACATGTATTTTCTCCACATGGTACATCGCACCCTTCTTGTGTTTAGGAACACTACACAGGACTTCAGCACTATGCTTGGGGGCCACTTTAAACTATAAAAATCTTTAACAAACAGTAGAAAAATGTGAAAAATGTGGCACTAAATAGATGAGGAGGAGGACACTTGTATATAATTATGAAAGCTGAAACAAGAAAGCAGATCATTGCCTTGTTTGACTTCAGCCAGCATGTCTATGAGTGATTGTGAAAACGTTATGAGTATTGATTTGGGGGTTCTAAGTAAATTGTAGCAAGTAGGAGGAATTGCAAATACAGATTTGCAAATAATAAAAATTATGTTTTTATATTTACCTAACAGAAAGAGCTTCTTTTAAAACACATATAACATTATTATTTCACCAAAATTTTAATAATTAATACCACCAAATGTCTAATCCTTATTGTACTTCCCCAACTTTGGCTAAGTCTCTTGTGGCCTATAGATTCCTTCTCTACTTCACTTTTTGCTTCCTTTTTTATCTTGCAATCTTTTGTTGAAGAACAAATTGTTTCCCATGGTCTGGATTTTGCTGATTGTCCTTCTAGTGCTGTTTAATATGGTCCTTTGTCCCCTGTACTTCCCGCGTATTGGTAGTTAGATGTATAGGCTTACACAGTTTCAGGTTTTGTTTGTTTTTCTTTTTTGGAGAGATTATTTTATGGGTTGTGTTTTGTTTCCTTCATCAGAGAGCATATAACGTCTGTTTCTCATTTTCTCATGAAAACAGCGATTGGTTCTCATTTCTTAGATCGGTGGTTCTTAAGCAGTGTTTCTTAAGTGATTTTTCCTCCCAGGGGATATTTGGCAAAGTCTAGAGACAATTACCACATCTGGTGGTAGAGTTGGGGATGCTGCTAAATATTACATAATGTACAAGACAGACCCCCACAACAAAGAATTTTCCAGACCAAAAATTTAGGAAGTGCTGATACTCTAATTCTATCATATCTGCTTTGTTGATTAGCTGAAATACTTTTTTTTTTTTTAGCTGAAATACTTTTATAGAGAGAAACTTATCCTCCAAGTTTAATCATGAACTTCAAATATGCTGTGATACAAATCTTATGGAAGATTTGGTAGGATTTAAACACAGTGATGCTCAATATTGTCCCATTTTTGGCTATTAAGAGCTTACTCAAATAAGTTCCTGTTTTGCTCTGTTTTCTTTCTCTTTCTTCCTTCTTGCCTTCTGTTTTCTTTCCCTCCCTCCTTTTAATAAAATATATACTTACTTATTAATATATTTATTATTTATTATATATCTCCCCTTGTTGGAACAGGCATATTTATTTCTTTTGCTTGTGAGTATTTTTTTTTTTTAAAGATTTTATTTTATTTATTTGTCATAGAGAAGCGAGAGCAAGCACAGGCAGACGGAGTGGCAGGATGAGGCAGAGGGAGAAGCAGGCTCCCCGCCAAGCAAGGAGCCCGATGTGGGTCTCGATCCCAGGACGCTGGGATCATGACCTGAGCCGAAGGCAGCCGCTTAACCAACTGAGCCACCCAGGCGTCCCTGCTTGTGAGTATTTTTAAAATAGTCTCTGGTGGATAGTTGACACTTAAATATGTGTTAAATGAATAAAGAACATTGAGTGATAAGGGGGGGTACTATTTTAGATTTTGTGATCAAGGATAGTCTCTCTAGAGGGTGTGTTAATATAAACTCTGAATGACAAGAGATGCCAGCCGTGTGAAGAATTAGGGGAGTGTTCCAGGCAAGGGAAAAGCTTAACTCAAATGTTCTGATGCATGCATTAGCTTGGCATATCTGAAGTTTGAAAAGAATACCATTATGGCTAGAACAGAGTGGGTAAGGAGAAATGGTGCCAGGCAAAGTTGAAGAGGTAGGCAGGATGAAGGTCTTTATAGGCCATGTTGAAGAGTTTGTATTTTATTGTTTGATGAGATAAAATTAGAAGATCTTAAGAAGGAGAAACCTTGATTTGATTTACCTTTTGAAAAGAAACAGTCTAGGTGCCATGCAAAGAAATGGCCTGAGGAGTGAAAACAAGACCAGTTAGGAAGCTTTTGAAGTTCTTGAGAACTAGATGAGCTGGAGGGGAGGGAGGAGTGTATATGTGTGCTGGCCAGGCGGGGGGGGGGGGGGGAGGCAGTAGTATAGAGAGAAAGAAAGAGAGAAATGGTTCAAACATAAAAAACTGAAACATATAGATGGATTCTGACTTAATAAATGCAATTATCTAAAATGTCTAGTGGGTTGTTATAATAATAAGCAACTGCACAATGGGTAAAGTACGCAACTTGATAATTTGTGAATCAAATGACATATCAAAACACGTTTTCATAGGATCACATGATTGTCACTAGTGGTTTCAAATAATTTAAATCTCTAGTTCACTAAAAATGGTTTGCTTTTACTTTCTCATTTCTTTGTGGTTGGTTTGCCAGTAAGTAGTGAATAGAAGTGATGTGTGTCACACTGGGCTAGAGCATTTATGTATGTGTCAGTGTAAGACTGTCTAGAGAACTCTCTTCCACCAGGATGGCAAGATCATGGCTACTTTGTCAGCCTGCGTACCCCTCCCAGTGACCAGGGAGACCCCTCCTGCCAACAGGCAAAGAATATGTAGCATGAGTGAAGAATAAACCCCTGTTGCTTTAAGCCGCTGAGATTTTATTTTGTTTTGTTTTAATTGCAGCATAATTTAGCCTCCTATGATGAATATATGGCATAAAAGGCAAAAGTCTTAAAGACAGAAAAACGAAAGCATCTTCCAGGATGTGTCTGGGAATGACCACTCTGTAAAGACAATCTCCATAGCCTGTTGAAATATATATAATAAACTGGGATAAAGAAAAGTATTAAATATGTTTGGAAATGGGATCTAAAAAATGTAATATTCTGCTGAGTGGTCCTTTTACCAGTCCATTTAATAGGAAAAGAACTTTCTGAAAGAACATTTGACCTGGCTGAGTTCAGGCCAGCACTGGGCTAATTGAAAATCTTACCACATGAAATATAAAATCAGGATAACAGGAATCCGAAAGAAAATAACTTAAAGAGATAAGGGATTTCAAGATCATGGGTGGTGCTGGAGATTAAACAAACAAATACAAAGAAGAGGTGGAGAATTAATGAAATACCTGACTGGATTTTGGTCTGCTTGCAGCTGCTGAATCTGACTCTGGAAGATACAATCATTTCAGCCATCTTCTGAATCAATACTGTGAGCTGGGGCCAAATTGATTGTATGGTACATGAAACACAGTCTAGGAGAAGCTGATGAGACCTAGACACCATGATATATTTGGCCTGACTCACTCACTAACTCTGTGCCACAGTTTGGTTAGTTTTGATAAAAATATAGTACTAAGGAATTTTCTTTTTTTCTCATCCTCATGTCCTAGTGTCTCCTTGGTTAACAAAGCTGACTAGAATGTGGGTTTTCTTTTTCTTTTCTTTTCTTTCTTTCTGTCTTTTTTTGCAATGCTGTTCAAGATTTGCTAGCCTAGCACCAACTAAATAACTTCTTTGCCTATTTGTTTTTCCTACATTTCTGGGAAACAGTGTGGAAACAGAGGAACACACAAGCTGCTCTTCTAAAGAGTTAACCAGGCCTAAGTATGCACTTACATACCAACACTTGATGCCTAGATTTTCAGCCCCGAGGACAGGAGGTTAGGTAATCTTGCAGGAGATTGAGATAGGTGCAAATAATGAAATAGGAATTGCATGCCTGGAGATTGAGATAGGTGCAAATAATGAAATAGGAATTGCATGCCTGGATGACTTTCCAGAAGTGGAGAAGGTCTCTGTGTAATAGAAGGTGAGATACCAAGTCTGAAGTACATTTACCATTTTTTTTTTTTTTTAGGTAGAGTGTGTCCCTATAGAAAATGTCATTTCAAGGAGCATAATTGCAACTGGGGGTGGAGGCAGGCATCCTTTGTGGTAAAAGTACAGCAGATGCAGAGGGAGAACATGGATGAGAGAAAGCTGAACCTTCCCAGACCTGATGCTGACAGAGACGACTGGTCGATGCCTCTTGCAAAGAGCCGACAAGCACACAAATTCATCCCCAAGTCAATCTCCTCTCTTTGGCTTCTTAAACAGACAGCACTAACATGATTCATAATTGATGCTGTTGTGGGTAACATTGCTTGATGCTTTCTCCCTGACACTCTTTGTGTGAAAAATAAGCAATTGCATTTCCTTTCTGCAGTTTCTCCCCTTCTCCTTGGCCTATCACATTTCCCAAAATAACCTCACTGATTCACTGGAAAGATTTTGTGGATACAAATATGTCTTTAATGTCCTTTGACTGCCAGATCTAAAGATATGAATGCCGTTAGGGTCCACATCCGTGTGAAGTCACCCGTCTTTATTATGCCTGGTTCTTGTTCCATTTCTTTAATGAAAAATAACAGGCAGGAGACCAATCAGAATAAAAGAGCAGTGTTAATATGCATTGTCATTATCAAAACCTGTCCCAGAGCCAGGTGTGAAGTGATGGCTCAATAATCATTTTGTGTGATGAATGAGTGAATTCACCAATAACCACATTCTCACATAAGAATCATACCTTTCAAGGCACTCACAGTCTATTGCAAGAAGCAGATAAGTAAGCAGATGGTATCATTGCTTTTGAGAAGTGTGATATACATATTGTTAACACTATGTGTGGAATGTAACAAGAGCTTATAGAAGGGGCATTTAACACAAACCGGAGGGGGTTGTATTAGTCCCCATTGCTACTATAACATATTACCACTAACGTAGTGGCTTAAAACAATGCAAATTTATTACTTTACAGGTAGGTTGGAAGTCTGACACAGGTGTCATTGAGACAAGTTTAAGGTGGGTCACTAGGGCTTTCTGGAGGCTCTAGGAGAGAACTGTTTGCCTTTTCCAGCTGTTAGAGGTTGTCCATATTTCTTGGTGCATGGTTCCCTTCTTCCATCTTCAGAGCCAGCAATAGTGCATTTCCCTGCCCCTCCTTCCTTAGACACATGTCCCTCTGACAACAGCCAGGAAATGTTTTCTACTTTTTAAAAACTCGTGTGATTAGGTTGCGCCAACCTGAATAATTCAGGATAATCTCCCCCCATCTCCCAGAGCTGCAAAGTTAGTTTTACCTTATGTAAGGTAACATATGTTCAGGTTCCAGGGATTAGAACATAGACATATTTGGAGAGCTACTATTCTTCCTATCACAGTGAAAAAAGAGAAAGTGAAGGAAAGCCTCCTAAAAGAGTTGATGTTTGATTTGGGTTCTTAAAGGCCAAACTGAAATTCTCAAGGTGAATATGATGGAGACAAGGCAGAGAAGGGAGGAGAGGAGAAGGTGGGAGAGGAAAGGAGACATGAGGACAAGGATTCTAGGCTGGATGGGAACCTCAGCGTAGGTGAGGGAAACATGTCCTGGCCAGTACATGGATTCAAGGTAGAATGAAAACTAGAATTGGTATCTCCTTGGTCTTTCAAAAAGGCATATGTCTATTTCCTATTACTTCAATAAATACCGAAACATTGAAGGACTTTGCTATTATTAGCTTACTAATTCTTGTTTAATTAGTAGACCAGTGAGGGATGCAGATGCTAGATATTATTAATGAAGATTGTTTGGTTTAACTTGTAAACCAGTGGTGTCTAGTCAGGGAAATGATGAAGGGGTCATCATAACAGGATGAGAAAATCAAACGAAAGGAGAACTTGAACTGTAATATGAGAGACTATATGCTTTTTCAGTTAATTGTGGGAGAAAGACCAATTATTAAAAATAGTGACAGGCTGAAATCTTTTGCTATGTTGGCTCAATTTCTTATATTATTTTGTCTGCCTTTTTTTTTTTAAAGATTTTATTTATTTTATTTATTTATTTGACAGAGAGAGTAGAGAGTAGACAGAGAGGCAGGCAGAGAGAGGAGGAAGCAGGCTCCCTGCTGAGCAGAGAGCGAGATGCAGGGCTCGATACCAGGACCCTGGGATCATGACCTGAGCTGAAGGCAGAGGCTTTAACTCACTGAGCCACCCAGGTGCCAATTTCTCATATTATTTTAAGTGTATATTTTATGTTTGCTATAGCAGTTTTTCTACTTGAGGGCAACTGTAGAAGTGCAAACAAATAATATATTTCAAAGTCTGTTTCATAAGAAGACAAAATGGAACAGACTCTCATCAATTAAAATAATCTCAATATTCTTTGATTTAGTGTATATTAGAAAACATCTAAAGAAATATTTGAAGAAAAAAAATCTATGAGCCCAGAATTCTGTAGCCAGTGAAAATATCCTTCAGGAATGAGGTGAAATAAAAGAAGTTTCAGGCAAAGAAAAACCAGAAGAATAGGCCTGTTTCAAAAGAATCAGAAAAGGAAATTATTCAGAGAAAAAAGAAATTATACCAGAATGAAAGTTGGAACATCAGAAATGAGGAAAGAACAACAGAAATGGTGAAATAGTAGACAAATGATAAAGGTAGGGTAAAAGTAAAAGAGTAGGAAATGATATACCATGCAATTATTAATCAAAAGAAAACGGAGGTGGCTGTATTAATATCTGAAAATGTAGATCTTTGAGAAAAAGAAATTGCCAGGCATAAAAAGTAGCATATTACATCATAATAAAAGAGTCAATTCACTAAGAAGAAATAGCAGTTCTAAAAGTTACATACTTAACAACAAAGTTCAAAATACATGAGGCAAAAACTGACATAATCAAAAGGAGAAATGGATAAATTCATAATTATCGTTAGAAATTTCAAAATTTCTGTCTCAGTAATCCACAGAAAGAATAGACATGAAATCAATAAGGACATAAAAGATCTAAACAATATTATCAATGAACTCAATCCAATGTATGTTTATAGAACATTCCATCCAACAACAGCACATAAAATGTTCTTTTTTAAGTTGATAGGGGAGATTCACCAAAATAGATCAAATTCTGTGTTAAAACAAACCTTAACAAACTGGAAGAAATTGAAATAATACAAAATATGTTATCTGACCATAATAAAATTAAACTAGGGGCTCCTGGTTGGCTCAGTTGTTAAGTATCTGTCTTCCACTCAGGTCAAGATCTCAAGGTCTTGGGATTGAACCCCACATCTAGCTCCCTGCTCAGTGGAAAGCCTGCTTTTCCCTCTCCCACTCCCCTTGCTTGTTTCCCTCTCTCACTGTCTCTCTCTCTCTTTCTCTGTCAAATAAATAAATAAATAAAATCTTTTAAAAATAAAATTAAGCTAGAAATTAATATCAGAAAAATACCAGTACAATCTCCAAATACTTAGAAATTTTAATTTCTAAATTTTTAAATTCTCTAAATTTTCTCTTCTAAATAACACATACTTATTCTGTATGCTAAAAGCAACAAAACACTGATGAAAGGAATCAAAGAAGATAGAAATAAATGAAGAGACATACTGAGATTATGAATTGGAAGAATCAATACAGCAAAGATATCAATTATCCCCAGACTGATCCAGAGATTTAGAGCAATCGCAGTCAAAATCTTGGCAGTGTGTCTTAAAGATCCAGGCAATCTGCCTCTAAGCTTACATGGAAGGGCAAAGGAATCAGAATAGCCAGAACATTTTTGAAAATGAAAAACAAAGTCAGTTATCCTACTGATTTCGAGACTTACTATGAAACTATAGTAGTCAATCCAGTGTGGTATTAGCATAGACACATAGAAAGCATAAACACATAGATAATGGAACTAAATAGAGTCTAGAAATTGATCCACACAAATATAGTCACTGAATTTTTTTTTTCAACAAAAGTACAGACAACTTAATGGAGAAATTGCAGTCTTTTCAACCAAGGTGTTGAAACAATTTTATATATATATATATATATATATATATATGATTTTTAATCATATATATATATATGATTAAAAAAAAAATAACAACTTTGTGTGCCTGGGTGGCTCAGTGGGTTAAAGCCTCTGCCTTGGGCTCAGGTCATGATCCCAGGGTCCTAGGATCAAGCCCCGCGTCAGGCTCTCTGCTCAGCAGGAAGCCTGCTTACTCCTCTCTCTCTCCCTGCCTTTCTGCCTACTTGTGATCTCTGTCTGGCAAATAAATAAATAAAAAGTCTTTAAAAAAAAATTCACTTGAACCTCATACTACCTTACACAAAATTAACCAAAATGAATGATAACATGAACTCTCAGCATTAAACTAATAAAACTTTAGGAAAACACAGGAATAAATCTTTGTTACCTAGAATTAAGCTAAAATTCATTAAAATTAATTATTTTTGCTTTTGTAAAAGACTCTGTTACAAGAATGGAAAGACAAGCTATGGGGTGCCTGGGTGGTTCAGTGGGTTAAAGCCTCTGCCTTCACCTCATGTCATGATTCCAGGGTCCTGGGATTGACCCCCACATCAGGCTTTCTGCTCAGCAGTGAGCCTGTTTCCACCACCCGACCCCTGCCTGCCTTTTTGCCTACTTGTGATCTCTGTCTGTCAAATAAATAAATAAAATTAAAAAAAAAAAAGAAAATACAAGCTATAGACTAGGAAAAAATTATTTGCAAATTATATATCTGAGGGTGCCTGGGTGGCTCCGTTGGTTGGGCAACTAACTGCCTTTGGCTCAGGTCATGATCCTGGAGTGCCAGAATCGAGTCCCACATCGGGCTCTCTGCTCGCCAGGGAGTCTGTTTCTCCCACTGACCTCTCTCCTCTCATACTCTCTCTCTCTCAAATAAATAAATAAAATAAAATAAATTTATATCTGATGAAGGACTTGTATCCAGAATATATAAAGAACTTTCAAAAATTCAATAATAAGAAAATTAAAGAACTTATTTTTTTTAAATGAGCAAAAGACTTTGTATTTAACCAAAGTAGATCCAAAGAAGAAAAATTAACATGTTGCAAAGATATTCAACATTATTAGCCATTTGTGAAATTTGAGTTAACGGTAGATAAGAGAGCATTACACATCTATAAAATGGTTAAAATTGAAATACACTGACAATTCATACTCAGTGCTTAACAGGATCATACATTGTTGGTGGGAATGAAGAATGGTACAGCCACTCTTCCACCACATGACAGGTCCTTATTTAGTTAAATATGCACGTAGTATATGACGCAGTAATTTATGTTCTAGGCCATTTATCTCAGAAAAATGAAAACTTAGGTTCCCACAAAATCCTATGCACAATGGGGCGCCTGGGTGGCTCAGTGGGTTAAAGCCTCTGCCTTCAGCTCAGGTCATGGTCTCAGGGTCCTGGGATTGAGCCCTGCATCAGGCTCTCTGCTCAGTGGGGAGCCTGCTTCCTCCTCTCTCACTGCCTACTTGTGATCTCTGTCTGTCAAATAAATAAATAAAATCTTTAGGGAAAAAAAAAAAACAACAACCTATACACAAATGTGTATAGCAGATTGTTTATAAAACCCATAAATTGGAAACTACCCAAATATCTTCCAAGTGATGAATGGATGAACAACTATTATACGCCTAGACAATGGAACACCACTCAGCAACAAAAAGGAACAGACCGTGCATACAGCAACATGAACGAATCGGAAATGTATTGTGCTAATCGAAATAAGCCTGACTCAAAAGATGAGAACCACATGGTTCCATTTATACATCATTCTGGAAAAGACAAATCTATAAAACAGTGGTTGCCAGGGGCCAGAAGTGGGGCAAGGATTTGAGACAAAGGTGCAGTAGGTTAAGGGAACACTGTTTTGATTGTGGTGGTGGTTACATGAATCTGTATGTTTGTTAAAATCCATAGAACCAAACACCAAACAGCTGTATTCACTGTATGATAATTTAAAGACATGAGAGAAAAAGAAATATTTGGACATCAAGATGGTAGAAGCTGACAAATCTGCTGCATGTCTCCAGTTTACAATTGTTTTATGATGTTGAACAGGAGAAAACATAAAAACTGTGAACTTGTTCCACTTGAAAATCATACGCATTCTCAAGCCACCAGAGGAAAACGGGCTCGGGAAGCTAAAAAAAAAAAAAAAAGAAAAAAAGAAAAAAGAAAAAGAAATCAAACTTTGAGAAGCAATACAATGAAGCCAAATGCTGTCAGCTGCCCTCTGAGACAGGGTTAATTGCTTCTGAAGCGGCTCAGAGGCCCAGAGCAGAGTTGCACCGGCTGTCACCTAGGAGTCATAAAGCAAGGCTTTCCCTACCTGTTCATGGGGATCAAGGTCAACGAGGCATCACCATAGCCTGTGGAGAAGATCTTGAAAGAGTTCACTGGAATGTTCATAGATCCTACCACTCCCCTGTGGTGAAAAGACACCAGTAAGAGGAAAGCCCAGGACTCTGGCCTGCTCGGAGCAGTGCCAGCCTCCCTGTGCAGGATCCAGTCTGCTGAAAGGAGAGTGTTGACACTCTATAATTACAAGGGAAAGAATAAAGCAAGTGCTGAAAATACAAGAAACTGGGCTAAAATGCACACATTGTGCCCCATAAACAACCCTAATGCAAAGAGCACTGATTAGGCCCTGCCTGGTACAGAATGCGCATGGAAATTTCACAAGGCTTGGCTGGAGACTGTGAGAGCTATTAGGTCAGGGACCCATCCTACCTTTGGGGGTCCATAGCCTGAGTTGAACCCCATTTCACCACCACCTGGCTATCCCAGAAGGGACAGATCCCATACTCTCTACAGTCATCGGAGGCTGTCTTATTCTTCTTTGCATAATAGTCTAAGATGGTGCCTGACATACAGTAGGTACTTAGTAAATGCTTGTTGAAGAAATGGATAATGCCAACATTGTAAACCTAAAAAGCCACATAAGTGTAAGCCTCAACTTTGTTGAGGAGATGCCTCCCTGAAGCTACCTTCTCTCCCAAGCATAGAAGCTGGTTATCAAGATTGATATGAGCAGAGGGGGATCTTAACTTCTACCATCCAATTCCCTCTAGAGGAGTTACTTGAAGCAAACCCATTGGGAGTTGTAGATCCTATAGTCTGGAATTTGGGCAAGGTTCCTACACTGAGGTTGTACTAGTCTCTATTTGGAGGGTCTGGGAGTAGACTTCCTGCAGGCATAGCCAGAGAAAAAAACAATGTTAGCTTCTGAGAGAAATGATCAGGCAAAGGATGCAAAGTATGGGTTAGAAGGCCCAGGCTGGGCTAAGGAGCTTAGAAACAGGTGGAAACATGCTGTGCAAGGCAGCATGCAGGTGGATGGTTCCTGAAGACAGTGGCGTTAGAGGCCATGCTTTGGGAGCAGGGGCCTAGTCTAAAAACCCAAGCCATATTAGACACAAGAATAAAAAAGGTAATACAAACACAGGTTTTCTTCCCTCCAGGTTTCCGTTTATATCTGGACACATCTTGCTGTTGATGTAGATATGTTTTAAGTTACACAGGTTGGAACTTGAATAGCTCATCTTTTCTCTTTATTAAATTGCTGAAATTTGCTCAAATGTAAAACCTCAACTTGAGCCTGACAAGATGATCATTTAAGTTACTCCCAAAGAGTAGTGTTTTATGTTTTGAAAAGCAAATGCCTAAAGAGAAAGACTGACACTACTATTATCTCTGAGTATGAGCTCCTCTTAAGTGAACCAGATCCTGGAGGGACAGGGGATGTGCCTGGGAGCTCTTCAGTCTTTGGCTAGGGGTCAAATATGACCTGGTCCACAGAGCACTGGGCCTCCTGTAGTAGGCAACAAGCCAGTGTTGGAGAACTCTGCCACAGGGATGAGGACCAAGGACTGGGATGAGGATTCCTAATTAAAAAGTGCAAGTTCTAATTCTGGATCTAGGTCTTACCTGCTCTGTGACCTCTAGTGAATTACCTAAGGGTAAGTTTTCTCACTGATAATGTGGGGGGGTAATAGTATTTAGCTCATAGGATTATCATGAGGAAGGTAAGTGAGAGAGCATATGGATGTTTAACATGTCTCTGAAATAATAAGTGCTCAATAAATATTTGATATTATTGTTATTATGTATATTACCTAGGCATTCAAAAATTCCAGAAATATCACATGCACAAGAGAAGCCAAGACTATGGCTGGAGTATAGGAGGTCAAACTGCAGAACTCTGCTCTCTCTCTTGGGGATGAGCAGTCCGAGGTTAATTTGAGAGGACCATTGGGGGTTGGTGGAATTATAGACTTTGGTAAGAGGGAGTGTGCATTCGGTCGGGAACAAGTGATAGTAGGACAGACACCCCTCATGGGAAGAGGGCACTGACAGGGAACAGTGGGACAGCATGGGAAAAGCTCAGGTAATTTCAACATCTCTACCCAAACCTCAAGCAGGGATGAGGGACCCCTGCAGACCTCTGGTTTGTTTCCTGAAAATTCAAGTTCTGTTCACCCAGGATCCTGGTCAGTTCTGTTTAGTTGTCATCTTACTATGAAATGGAAATTCACTAAGCCAAGGGCCGTTTGCTAAATCAAGTGATTAAAACTAGGGGTGGGTAGGAAACCAAACTCTATTGATTAAATACACAAGCATTTAAAAAATGTCAAGGGCACAGAGTGTCTCATAATCTCAAAATGAGTCAAAGGCAATTCCTTCTTAGGTATGGCAATAAATCCAACCACAGTAGCATGGTATGGTATCCAAACAAACTAGATTTATAGTAGGCCTCCAAAACCAGAAAGACAGTCCAGTGATATGGGTCCAGACAGGTCAGTCTTTGAAATAAATACTGCATTCTCGCTGAAAACCACATTAGCTCAGAGACACAGGCAGACCCTACATCAGATATCGGGAAGGTAGACTTCAGAGGAATAGCTCGCAGAAAACTTTCATCTGAGTCTATAGAAAGAACCTTTTGCTATTTGCCTCAAAGAACCACCAACTTTCTCAAACAAACAAGCACACAAAACTGCACCATTGCTCTTCGTCTCTCTTCTCCCCAAGTGAACTGAATATTCAGGAGTTAAATTCTCTTCTGTGGCTCTTGCAATCCCCCTAGAATAGAGCTCTAAAAGGAGATAGGCAGCAGTTTCAGAAAAGCATGAGGCAATAATCAGCCAACATTGCTTACCAAAGCACAAAGCTCTTGGGAACACAAGCCATTATTCAAATCAGCCCCAAACTCTCTTTTTAAAATCCTCCAACTGAAAAAAGTAGGCTGGAACCTTCAAAATCTCTCTGTAATTACCTCCAAAATAAACAAAGTGGTCAAATATTTTTTTTCTCTTTTTTCTTTTCAGTGCTATAGAAATGCCAGGGCAGACGTACGGAGTTTCAGGATCAGGGAAGAAGAGCTTCAGAAAGGAGCAAATGTGTTATTTCTAGGTAGAAGTCTCTGGTTCAGCTGTGCTTTCTTTCCATGGTCAGTCTCTCCTCAGTCTCTCAGAGAGGGGCCCAGCCTCAAGTGCAAAAGCTTTATCTCATGCTGACAAACATTAGGTGTGACTAAAGGGGAACTTATCTGTTTGCTGTTGCTTCAAAGCCTCCACTGGAGCAAAATTGTCCATCTGCAGATTAATAGGCACAAACTCTTTCACCTGACCCAAAAGAACCTTCTCCATATCATTGCAAGCTACCTTGCCAAACGTGGTTCACTCACTCCTGCTCATCATTCCTCTTCGTCATTCATAAGCTCCTCATGTTTTCTCCAGAGTCTCCATGCTTATGAGCGCTATGCCAAGTGCCCTCCCTGTCTCCACTTGGCAAATTCCCAGTGGTCACCCAAGACCTAGTTCAAAGTCACTTCCTCTGTGATGCCTTCCTTGGTTCAGGAAGAGAAATCTGCACTTTTCCCTGCCCTCAGTACACTGTGGCTATCCTGTAGAGTGTAGGGGAACAGTTGTAATATACCTGTTTGAGAGTCTTTCTCTGCAGTGAACTCTTCCAGGCAACAACTGTAACTTATGTCTAGCATAGGATCAAATTCTAGCAAGTCTGAAGGAACATTTGTTGAATAAATATTGAAATGAAATGTTTTGAGGTAAGTCTAGAAGAGCAAAGAAGGAAGGTCATATCTGATATTTTCTTGTGTGTGTTACTGAATAGAGAGTGCAATTTAACCATAATTAGGAAACTTTTCCTTGGAAAATTAATATCAAGTTTTTTGTTTTGTTTTTGTTTTTGTTTTTTTGGATAGTAGCTCTTCTGAAGGGTTCCATTGCCTCATGGGTAATAGAAAAAAGTGTGGAGACCTTGAGAGCTAAACAAAATAATTATAAGACTTTCAGAGGTAAAGGGAATTTCTACATTCCTTTAAAAAAAGCAGACTAATACGACAATACAAATACTTCTACAAGGTTAGTGATTAGAGCTCTGTGCATCATGGAGGCTCTACTACTTGGAACTTGCTCTAGGTTTGCTTTAGGGGGCTGAAATTTTTCTAATGGTGGCCAATCACAGACCATGTTGTTGGAGGAGGTCATGGAGAGGACCATGACCTCAGGTTGACCCACGGACCCCCATGGGCAGTTGGAAGCTCTTCATCTGCCCTGTTCTTGCCCACCATTTCTACAGCAGGAGCCATTTTAAGGAGGCTGCTTTGAGATAGTGATGTGTTGTTATTGAGACCAGCTGGCTGTTCTTCATGAGTGAACTCCATTAAGACCTCTATATAAGCTTTTAAGAGGGCTCTGGGTGGGTGTAGAGAGCTATTTGTCTTGTGGTGGCTCAGGATGAGTCTTGACAGTTCCCTTGCTTGTGAAATCTGCCACCTACTGATCTGGAGTGGCTTTCTGCTTTCTTTGTCTCTACTTGCCCTCTATCTTTAGGGGCCAGTATGCAAACCAACACACACATTGAAAGCCTCCTTCTTTTAAACTGTACCTGGGGAGCCCACCTAAAGACAGGTTTATATGAGGGTGGTCTCAGCATGGCTCCGCAGGCGGCTTCTAAGGGGATTGCTGAGAGCCTTAGGGAAATCATTCCCTGTGGCAGGGATCCTGTGCCTGAGGGTGGGGTGGAGAGTTGGGGGTAGGGTGAGGGGTGGTACGGTGGCACAGCAGGAGTCTGGTCCCCAGTATTTTGTTGTGAACAGGATGTGGAACTTTGCACAAGGCAACTCCTGTTTGTGGTTTGGTTTCTAGATTTGTTGCACCAGATTGCTAAAGTGATCTCTAAGGACTGTTTTTGCTCCAAGAGTAGGTGACTTCAGGATCAGGTAAGTCCTTTTCTTCATTTTTGGCCACAATATTATTTTTCTTATTTTGGATGCTCTTTAAACATTTATGTGGACTCGCTTTATAATAGGAGTTGATTTTGTATTGTAATTTTATAATTTGTAATTTTATCATCAATAGTGACTTGACTTCAGAAACTTTCTGGAAATGAGACACAGTTTTTCTTGAGTATTTGCCAATATCCAACAAGAAAGAATAATAATATAAGTTTATGACTCCAAGATGAAGAGGCTCTAACATTTGCAGAGTAATAGTTATATACTGATCACTATATATGCTTTATGTACATCTGTCATTACAATGATCATCCTCAGGCTGTAATTTTACCCTGATTTTACAGTGAGAAGACTAGGCTTTGTCTAAGACCAATGGGCTCAAGGACAAAAAATACAAAAAAATGAATTCTTGTGTCTACTCCAACCTGGCTTACCTGGCTGCCTTTCTTTTCTGTTTGGTTTCAATTTCAAACATGGTGGGTTTTTTTGTTTGTGTTTTTTAAAACTACCTGCTATTCCCAATTCATAGATGTGATAAAATGTGACCTTGAGTAAGTTACTTTACCTCTCTGTGCTTGAGATTCCCCTTCTGTAAAATGGAGAGAAGAGCAGCTAAGGCCTATGGAGTCTTAAGAAAATGACATATATGTAAATGCTTAACCTTGCAGCACCTCTCCTATAGTATGCATGGTACAAAGGTCTGCTATCAGGATTTTCTCCCTAGGTCAAAATGCCATGAGAGCAATGTCTCTGCCTTTTCCATATAGCATCTTCTGCATCCAGACCAGTGGCTGGCACCTGAGAAACATTTAATAAGTATTTGTTGAGTCAATGTAACACCCACAGGCATTCACATTACTGCAGCCTCCTCCTCCTAGACCGTACATGTTATTAATTAATACTCAACAGTCTCTTGGGGTAGGTTTCCAAAATAACAGGTGAATTTTTAATCAGTCTCAAGTTCCATCCATTATATACAACATCTACAGATTACAGCACCTGAGTGGTTAGGCCCCCTAATAAATATGCTAATCTTATTATTTCCTATTGGGGGCGAGTGGCCTGGAGCTAGCAGGTACACTATTAATCTCCTGGTTTGAAGAAGGATGCTAAGGTAGGACCACTTCCAAACTTAGCGGCACAATAAAAGAATTATGAATTATGCTCCCAACATCAAGGTGAAAAATAGATTATTTGGATACTTCCTGATCACAGTGACATCGGCAAGTGTCTTGTCTGATGGAGAGAGGGTGGAAGTGAGGGAACCAACACCCGTTGCAGGTCGCCGTAGGCCAGGAAATGCATCTTCGTTAATCCTCATAACGACACTGCATTTTACGTGTTCCACTTTCCAGATGTGGAATTGGAGGTTCAGGGAAGTTACATAATTTGCCTAAGGAAATATAACATGATTTGGAAAGAGGTCCTCTTATTCCAAAACCAGGGCTTTCTCTGTTGAATCAAGCCTGGCACATATAAAATTTTCAGTACATGGCAAATATTTAAAAAGTAACTTTATTTCTTCTGACTGGCCAGAGATGTTATTGGACATGATGCCAGGACTATTTTTAATTTTAAGTGGAACTTTCAACATTTTCTGAAGATTCAGTCTTCTCTGGCTTTTGGGGGTGAAACTGGTTTCCCTGGAAGAAAGGACTTTATAGGCTGCAAGATTTCTTGCAGCGCCCAGGGAAGCTAATTTTGTAGCTGGGCTGTATCTGTGGTCTTCCCACAACTTGCACAAGGAGCCCGTGGAATGCCTGATGGAAACCTGGTATCCTGTCCCACCCCTAGCACCAGTTTACCGAAATAGAATCTTAAGGGCTTAGGTCTGGAGGTCTGCATTTAAAAAACCTGTAGGTAATTCTGATGCAAATTAAAGTTTTATGAATAAATTCTAGGACTTTGGATGACACTGTACCTGGTAGACCCCAGGGACTGGTCTTACACACTGAATCTAAAGAGGCTGGGGGTAGAGACGGCCTCTGGGCTTCTTAGAGTCAGCATAAGGTCTTCTAGGGTCTAGGCACCAGGCTTCCTGCTCCTATGAGGAATGACAAAGTCTGACCTCTTGGTTCTTAGAAGATAGTGGCAATCCATTTTCAAGGAAGAGGTAGGACCAGGCCAAGAAGAAGACTGTCTGGCACTTAACCAAGGGAACCAGGCAATGAAAGAAATTTTGGGAATTTAGGATTAGTTAGGTTCTGTCTGTGTGAAATGAGAAAAAAATAATTGTTGCAAGCTGAATGCGAGGTTAAGGGCTGATGATGTCAAGGGCGTTGTACTGTGAACTTTAATCTTCATAGTGAAAATCTACGCAAATGTGCGCACTTAGGGTAGAGGCATTATGGCATGATGGTAAAGTGTGTGTGTTCTGGAAGACCTGGGTTTGAATTTTGATTCCATTGGCAAGTGCCATATCTTTACCCCTTAGAAACTCCCTTTTCTCTTGTGTGAGAAGAAATTAATGATAATACCTACTTCATGTGGTGGTTGTGAGAATGAAATGCAAAGAAAATAAGCTAATGATGTAAAGGGATTAGCATAGTTCACAGGATATGGTAGGCTCTCAATTAATGCCCCCTTGATAGCAGTTTCTGTAAGGGCAGGGCTCAAGGCCACTAAGTTCCTCACTGTGTCCTCAGTTCTTTGTGCATGCTAGGCATTCGACAAACATTAAATATGGGCTGAATAAATGAGTGCATAATGGAAGTAATAGGAGGCATTTGAAGGCCTGGGTCTCATCAGAAACCTAAGGAATTATAATACTGATGCTAGAAAATGGTTTAGTATTAAAATAAAATTAACAAGATCCTCAAGGAAGACTGAAATCTTTTCTAACTTTGCTCTCTACCTATTTAATACCCAAGAAGAATTTGAGTGTTTTGAATACCTTTCTTATGAGAAATGGTTTCTCTTTGGACTCTCTCCCTCTCTCTCTACTTCTCTCTCCCCCTCCCCATGCCTTCCCTCCCTCTCTTCTAATTAGGAACCCTCGGAAGACACCTTTGTTTACAGGGTTTGGGTCCAGTTATAGCCCTCTACAAGCAAGGGGGAAACACCATCTGCTTTCCTCTAGCTGGCATGCAAATCTAGAATCTAGGATTATTAAGATTTGGAATGAGGCACTGAAGAATTGTATCCTGAGAAGTTTCTCTCCGGAGTCCCTGACTGGTGCATTTCCTCTTCCAATGGGTGTGCTTAGTTAAGAGACTGTGATGGGAAAGGAAGAAATGAGAAGTTTGGAAATGATTGGAATTTGAAATCTAGGGCTCTGGGAACACGTTGGTCTGTGAAGGAGCTGGAGCTGGCACACTGTTTGATTCCTGTGGCCTGAGGGTGCCATGAAATTCAGTAGAATTGTTAACTGTGTTACTTCAGGTCCCTGGGGGCACCTGCCAGGACAGGGGAATCTAAGTGCAAGGCACAGACAGGGGCCCTAGGGGCTGGTTTAGGCAGCTTGGTGTAGGCAGGATCAGAAAGGGCCAAGATGCTGGCAGAAATTCCCCCCTACCCCAACTCCTCTGAAAATCTTTGAAACTCACCTATGAATTCCAAAGATGCATTGTATCCATAGAAGCTGTTACAATGTCTGTAAAAATGGTGGAAATATTTTTCCCCAGATTTACAGTGAGATGAAATAAGATCCATACAGAATTTCTTAGATGAACAGTACAAACAAAATCCTGGGGAGACCAGTAAGCAAGGACCAGAACTTCCTTAAACCGATGAATTAAAAAAAAATAATAATTCTCTACCTCCCCTAAAACAGAATTTCTACTTGATAATTCTGTCAGTTCTTAGTGAAATTCCTGAACTTAACTAAATGAGCAGAATTCTATTATTTAGAAATAACCCATAATTTATACTTTTTCCTACAGAAGTGCCCTTTCTGATGTTTAATTGACATAGTCCTACTGTATTAAAAAAAGTTTCTAAAAACAAAACAAACCTACATTGTGCTAACTTGTCTTTTGCTATTGATCTAGCACTGTGACAGCTGTGATGTCTCAGGAAACCTGTATAAAATCAAACGCCCTGTTCTGTATATCTGTTTCAATACTTTGTGTGTCACAACCTATGGCTGGAAGTTAAATTCAAGACATCCTCAGAGCTGAAGTGCAGGTGACTTAGTTAAGATGCCTGGAAAGCAGGAAGTATGTTGCCTAGCAACCAGAAACATTTGAAAATATCCAGTACATCTTCTATTCAGTGTTCTAAGCCTTCTTGTTTTTCCAATTCATGAAGCAGATGTCAGACCTCCCGTTTAAATTTTAAAGGCATGAAACTCCATAGTGAAAAGCGGGCCGCACTTTTATTTGCAAACTAACACATTGGCTTTAGCTCCAAATCTTGGGGAATTTAGAGACTCCTTTCCTTCATATTGACGTCCCCTTTCAAACAGAACTAATGTACCGCTCTGCCCCTTCCCACCTTAACCTGTAAGAAGAGCTAAGCTGCTTATAAACCAGGGATGCTTGTTGACAAAGAAGGCAAGAATAGAAAAAGACTCGAAAAGATCATTCACTGATTCATTCATTTGCTCTTTCATCCATCCAATAGTGAATCAACGAATAAATGCAATACTGTTTAGTAATAGTCACAAATCAGATACGTCTGAGTTCAAATTCCTACTTCACTCTGAATGACCTCATCTGAAATTATTTAACCTCTTTCCAAATTTCAATTTCCTCTTCGTAAAAAGGAATAATAGGACTTGCCTTATAGGTTTTTTTTTTTTAATACAATGAAATAAAGTAGGTAGAGGGATCAACATAGTTCATGATACAGAAGGAGTGCTCCATAAATTGTAGGTGATGCTACTGCTACTTTATTATTGTTGGTAAGTTCTCTAAGTCCATGCTGTGAAACAGCGGTGTCTGTAACTTAATGGAAGCTCGTATAGGCTCTGGAGTCAGACCACCTGATCAAGCAAGTTTTTTAACCTCTCAATGCCTTGATTTTCTCAGGTCTAAAAGGGGGTTAGCAATAGCATTTTACTCCACAGTTTGTGATAATGGAATGCAAGACTACATGCAAAGAGTGTAGCCCAATGCCAGGCACATAGCATTAGCATTCTATGAAAGTTGGCTATCATCTTTATCCTTCTATAACCTTAGCAGTGGAGTTACAAAGATGAATAAATCATGGTCCTTGGACTTGAGTAGTCTCCTGGGGGATCCAGGCATTTGCAGGAGTACACTTAAAAGTAATTACCTGGAAGGGGGCAATGATAACAAAGGTATAAACAGAAAGCTATAGAAGCCCCAGTTAGGGTGTTATCCTCCTAAAACAGCTGTTGGAACTGGTTGTCACACTTGGCTACCCATTAGAGTCCCCTTTGAAAATGACTGCTGTCTTTGTTCCCCTCCCAGAGATTCTGGCAATTGGTATGGGGCATATAACCTGGGCATCAGGATTTTTTGAAACTCTGGGATGATTTCAATGTACAGCCTAGGGTTGATACTGATCATATTTACTGCAAAATTGGCAAAAGTATCTGTGAGGTGTCATGAAGCTCTTACCCTTGTTATGTCAACTCTGCCTTGAGCATTTCGGGGGAGCAAGTGCAGTGGTAGCAATTCCTTTTATCTTCCAGGTGGTAGTATTAGTAGTAAAACTAATACTGACAGTAACTGCTATCATTTATTTGGAATTTACTATGTGCCAGGGCGTTCTCATGCATCTCATTTAATCATCCCAACAACCCTAAAATTTAGGGGACTGTTATCTCCTTTGCACAGATGAGAAAACTAATGATCAAAAATTTAACTCATTTACCCAGAGTCTTCAGCTAAGTAAGTGGCAGATGGCTCTGCTCGTAGCTAACATGGCCTTGCACATACAAAGGGCAGTGTATAACCACAAAAAGAACATCAGCCATTGTTTGGGAAGGTCTACTCTGTGCTGGACACTTTGCATACATTATCTCATTTAATTACTAAAAAATACTATGAGATTAGAATTATTATGGTCTTGCTACAGATAATATTGAATCTCTAATACTGTAAGTTTTTGCCGAAGATCAAACAGCTGGTGATTTGAGAGCTAGGCGAATGCCTCCTGTCTATAGTTTTTGACACCAAAGGCAGAGAGATGGGGGCCCATGAAAAATGGAAGTTAACCAGTATGTGTCTTAGAGTGGATGTTCACATTGATCCTTCAACAACTGGTCATGAGATCTGATGGGCTAAGGTTTTCCCCTACCCCGTAAACACTTAAGGTGTCTCCTGTGGCCTGACATAGGGGTGGTGGAAATGGAGACTTGTGAGGACTAGGGCCAAAATTGTCTTCCATGTTGGTACTTTTCTCCTTCTTCTCCTGGATTTATTTTTCTATGCAAACACTTTTTAGAAGAAGCGGATAGTTTTATTCCTCTTAATGTTGATTCTGGGATACTTGGCATTCTATTTCCTGGAGGAGATGGTTTTGACTCTAAGTTTGGAGTTTCCTTTTAACAATAATTATTTCAGATATGATATATTTAAATAACAGTTCAAAAGGCATAGAAATGAATAATTTTAAAAAGTTAGAAAAAAATTATAGACAACTATAAAAAGCATTTTTAAAAAAATTTTTGGTTTTCCCCCAAATACAAACATCAACGCTTCTGTGGTGTGTGTGCACGTTATGTGGGTGTATTTATTCAGAACTCATTTTTAGATCTTCCTTTCTGGGTGATTAAACTTCAATTTGAACATTTTGGTGATCATAAATTTGTGAAAATAAGACCTCATTTATATTACTTGAAAGTAACCAATGAAATATGAATGAATCTATAATTCATAGTATCTTATATGGGTTCTTCTCTAGGTCAGTCCCACCTATGGGGAAGTTTGTGGGGCAAGTCAGGCCTGACTACTGACAGGTCTCTGCAAAGGCTGAATAATTTCTCCCACCCCCAAGTGCTGTTGCACAGACAGTATGGTTGTCACAGGCCTATGACTTAGAAGTAACCACCTGGGACTGTAGCCAAGGAAACATCCCTACATGGATACCACTGGGAGGATAGGGCCAGGGACTCTGAGTAGGTCTCTGCTTTAGTCAGATCAAGTTGCTCGAGGGGTTGCACAGGGATGTAGTCAGTGGACAATTTCCCCAGAAGTGGTTGGATTGGGACCCCAGCTTGACGGCTAGGATTTGGAACATGGTGTTCTCTGAGACTGAGATCACGGATTCATGGGAAAGAACCTGGGTTTTGGCTTAGAGGACATTGGAGAGGCAGCCAAAGGAGAGTCTGTGCTAACTTGGATTTGAATTTGAAGAAAGGGAAAGGGTGGAGGTGATTGGTCCTAGAGGGGAGAACAGAAATGGAAGAGGCTAGAGACTTGCAGAAGTAACATTTTTTAGAAGTCAGGAACTGATGATGGTTGGAAAATACTGCAGCCACTCAAATGTCCCCTTTATTCCTAGCCTTAACTGAAAAGCTCCTGGGAATGGGCTGGTACTGAGTACATGGAAAGGAGGCAGAGTTGAGTCTTGATTCTCTCATTAACTGGTATTATGACTGAGAAAGCCAGTTACACGTTGAATCTCATGTTCTTAAATTGCAGGAGAAGAAAAGCGATTGCTCTCCTGCTCTTCCGTCTGAAGGTATTTTTAAATAAAAGTTTTCACCTTTATGAGAGGAGAATATTTGTTTAGAACAGCTCTGTTCAGGAGAATTTTTTTTTTTTTTTTTTTTTTTTTTTAAATAATGGAGATGTTCTATAACCCTGCTCTGATAGGTATGCAGCCACCAGCCACCAAAGGCTCAAACTGAGCACTTGAGATATGTACGGCTAGTGAGATTAGGCTAGAGAATTTTAAATGTAATTAAATTAATTTAGTCTCACCTTTGGATGATGCCTCAAACATTTTACAGACAGCAGAAAACGGGGAAGAGATGATCTCGTATTACATGAACTTTCTCCCTGGGGGCTGCCACACTATTTGGAACCATTAAAGATAATTGTCTGAGAGTGTAATTTATATAGAAAATTAAACATAGGGCATGCCATTTTTTACCATGGTACTTGAAACTTAATTGTTTTCCATGGAGGATGGAGATTTTAAATAAAATTATTTAGAAATAAAACCACTTCATCAACTACAAAAGCTGTATTTCTCAAATTCCAGCATTATAAATTGAAAGGATTCTCTTCTCCAGGGCATGACATTCATTGGTCTGTAAAGGAAAGCATTTCTTTTATGTTCAAGAAATATAACTTAGACTCCCTTCCTGAATATTCCTTGGGCCTTTAAAACTCTGGGAATTGTATTGATTTATGCCATCCTTTAAACCATGCAATTTCTCATTTTAACCTCTTATAATAAATGTTTGAAATTACTCACAGATTAATTCCTTTTGAATTATTCAGTATTTAGAAAGAGCTTGGGTCTATAGCTAGTGGTGGCCCACATGGAAGAGCCAAGATATACACATTCATGTAATCAGGTACATGCTCACATAAAAAGGCCCATGGAGAGCATTTATACCGTTTGCGTGATTCTCAAAGCTTTCATGACTCATTTAGGCTATGTATATATTTCCCCATGACTTTTGGTCCAACATTAACTCATTATCATTAGTTAAAGTATAAGGGTATTTTTTAAAAAATTATTTTTTATTTTTACCCCCATGATTAAACCAATTGTATTCTTCATAAATTTTAACCTGAATAATGGACTTGAAAGGCTACTGTTTTTGTTTTTTTCCTGGGCATCTGAAAAGGGACTTCCTGGGGTCTGTATATGACCACCTGGCTGAAAGGACCAGCTGGAAGCCAAAGGCGCACAGATGGAGAACTAAAATATCTCCTCGTTCTCTCTCTCTCTCTCTTTTATATTTTTGTTTTTGTTTTTGTTTTTTTTCTTCCTCCCCAGCCATATCCTCTTGTTTTTCTGAAAGCTTTAGGAATAGTGGAATGGTGGAAAGCTTGTAGGCAAATCTCAACGTCAAAGACATTCCAGCTCTGTGGAGTACTGTGCTCAATTCCACCTTCCTCTTCTACAAAACAAGAATATAACTTTCTGTTAGAAATGAAAATGTCAAGGATTCAATACCTAGCAAATGGGAGTCCCTTAATAAATGGTTATAAATATTATTGCTCAGACTTCACATTCTCTTTATTTTCTGATCCTCTGTCCACTTTTGTTTTCCTCCTTTTTTTCTCCTTATTTCTTCTCTGTTAATGTAATCATCCTTTTCCTATTCCTCTCAGCTATCTTAAAACTTTAAAAGAATAAGGCTGTATGAATAATTAACTAAGTAACCTTCATTCCTTTCTTTGTCTAGATTTCCTTCTTTAGTCTAATAGTCCTCCCTACTAACTAGCCCATCTCTATATCTTTATCTTATATATTTTAAAAGATGGTAAAGTTGACGCCACTTGGATGTACTTAAGCATGAGTAAAGGAAGAAGTATATTAAGTATCTACTTTATATCCCACACTGGGAATAGACACCTGCAGTAAGGAAGGAATGTGTGGTCTGGGTACTCTAGCTCCATTGCTTCTGTGAGCAAGGATTTGACAGTGATGGGCTCAGACTAGGTTCCTATTCTTTTAACAGTTTTCAGCACTGGTAGTTATGTAGAAGTGGATGCTATTAGAATTTAAAAAAAAAATCACCAGACTCTATTTTTGCTTTGGGAAAAAAAAAAAATCCAGAGTGTGAGCAGCTTTAATTGAGTTTAGATTGACTGTTTTAGTAAAATTTTAGAAGGGGACCACCTTTGGCTCTTACACATCCGTGGGGCTCAACTTCACATTTGCCCAGCGAGACTCTCTAAGCTTTTGGACTCTATTTTAAGAGTACTTTAAAAACATGAAAAATTTCTTAGGTTCCTTTTTCAACATTACTCTTCAAGAGGATTTTGTAGTTGAGGAGGAGTTGGAAAAAGATTCACTGTTATTTCTCTTATTTAGTGCTGTTGACTGAAGCACCTCCTCCATGTCTCTAAATCTGCTACATTAGAATTGAAAAAATATCGAGAGTTCTTATGTTCTTGAAGGAAATAGCCATGTAATGACACAGAAAATTTCTTCACATCTTTGGATCCGTGTTTCCCCTTTCGAGAAGGAAGGGCATTGGGCTGGCTTTGTATGGTCTGAAAAGTCCTTTTAAGAAATTGGAGGGCTCACTAGCGCTCAGATGATTTAACTAACCATCCTGGTTAAGGGATAGTAAACTGGAAGAGAACTTTCCATGCACTTTCCACAATATTTGTCTATTTCTTAAGAGGTTAGGTACAAAATAGAATTTTAAAGAAATTTGATAAATGTTTTAGACAGTGAAGTGGCATTATTTTTTTTTTTTTAAGATTTTATTCATTTGACAGAGAAAGAGAGTACAAGCAAAGGGAGTGGGAAAGGGAGAAGAAGGCTTCCTGCTGAGCAGGGAGCCTGATGTAGGCTCAATCCCCGGGATCATGACCTGAGCAGAAGGCAGACACTTAACTGACTGAGCCATCCAGGTGCCCCTAAAGTGGGATTCCTTAGTTGATAGGAGAGAAATACTGAATTGTGTGCCAAAAGACCCAGTGATTTTCTACCCAGTTTGGCATCCATAAGCAATCAATACAAACTTCCTGGGCTTTAGTTTTCCCATTGTAAAATTAATGTAACTGCATCTGCACAGAATTATTATGAAGATTGAATGCGATTATGCACATGAAAGTACTTAGCAAACTCAAAAGCTTTAATAATGTTTAGATCTTGGATCACTTGGTCACTTTTGGTATATGTTTCAGAAATTCATATATTACCTTTAAGTTGGTTGAAACAGTGACCTTTAAGTTTCATTCCAACCTTTTTTGTCTACCACATGAGAATATTCCTGTGGGCGAACTATCTCCAGTATTGAATATGACCACATTTTTTATAATGGGAAACCTATTTTATGTTGCTGGTATGTTCTTAAAACTTTACATAGTACATAATTTGAGTAACTGAAGGCTGATTTTCCCACATCAACAAATGTAAAAGAGACGGTATTTCTGGATCACAGAAATCTATAGCCATTATGGCAATTCCTCCCTCATTTCCTCTTTCTTTCTCCTCCTTTTATTTCTCTTTTTCTCCCCATTTTCCTTTTCCTCTTTTTTCTTCTTTCTCTTTTCCTCTTCTCCCCTCTTCCAGAGATGCTTTTATAGATTTACAAGCAGAATTACCCATTATTTTTAGAGATTTGTCTCCTAAATCACGAGCTCATTGTTTTTTGGTACTTGTCTGACCTTCTTTAAAGTATTTTAGCATATCTAATCTTTTTTCCAAAGTTATTTACTTTGGGAGTTTATTTTTTTTGCACTGGCAACATGATTTGATTAATGATTAGAAACCGTTTTAGTATTTAAAAAGGAGTATATAATCATAACAGTGCCTGTATGATTGGCAGACTTCACATTCTCTTTATTTTCTGATCCTCTGTCCACTTTTGTTTTCCTCCTTTTTTTCTCCTTAGGCTCCCATTTCCATTCATGGAAACTCAGGCTACAGGCTCCCATTTCCATTCATGGAAACTCAGTTTAGCCAAGTTTAACACTTCAAAGATGACAAGTGCAACAGCCTATAAGAACGCAACAATGAAAATCTTTGAATGTTTCCAAACTAGTTCAACATTTCAGTTTTCTTTATGAAATCCAGCCACACATAACCACTGCTGGAGTTCCTGGTGAGGTTTCTCTAGTAATATTTAGTAATATTTCATCTTTTCAGCAGACATATTATGCAGTGATGGTAAGGGTATGACTGGAGAAGACTCAAGATCAAGTCCTCATCTTACTACTCCACTAACTTTAAGACCTTGGATAGACAACTAACCATCCAGTCTATATTTCTTTAAACAAAGGAAGGGGGAAAGAGGTATTTCTTAGAGTATTTGGGTGTCCATTGAGATCATTTAGATAACTGTGTTCTGTAACTTCTAAAATATTATATAAAAACAGTATGTTATTCCTGGTAAAACATCTCATCTTTGAACATTACTTAAAGCACAATAACATGGGATAAAAATAATCATAAGAATCTAATGACCAAGATGCTTGCATTATCAAGTCACTCTCTATTTTTTTTTATTACTCTTTTAGAGGATACAGCTTCACTGTAACAACAAATTTACATGATAACATATGACACTTAGTATCTTCTTTATATTAGGATTTTCTGAATGTTACTTCATTTAAAATTTCATGACACATGCTAATGCGCTGAAGACTTTTGTTTGGTTTAAGCCAAAACTGATGATAAGCTCAAAGTTCATTTCTTTGTTTCTTGTATTTTTAATACTTAGAGTATTTTATTTTTTAAACAGGTGAAAGACAGGGAAACATTTGTTAAAATATGAATATGCACTGATAACAAAGCTGATAGACCTTTGTATTCACATTTTTTGATGGGAACATGGAGGGACTTCACCATATTTATTGAAGCCTGACTCTGTTTTGTTTTTTTTTTCTTTTTCCATATTCACCAACTTCCTTTTTTCCTTTAACAAGAATGAAAGGATATACAAGTGTAAACAAACAAAAAAAAATCTATGGAAACGTAAAATTTGAGCTGGAAGTTCAATAGTTTAAAAAAAATGAACATTCCAAAATTCACACTTAGGATTTTTTTTTTTTTTTTTTTTTTTTTTTTTTTTTTTGTGGTCTTCTCCTTTTATTGTCTCTGGAATAACATTTAGGATAATTGCATTACCTCTGAGACAGATACTCTCCAAGTATAATATAGCAAGTTATGAATGAAAAAGCATTCTTAGGGAGTTTTCAGCCTCAGAGTTGTTTTTGTGCTGCATGCGTTCTATTTCTATGAGTACTCATTATAAATTCATCTTTTCTGTTAAAATAATTAGTGTGTTTTCACTTGAAACCCGAGCTGACAGATCAATAAGATGTGATGACAAATCTTATAAAGTTGTCAGAAAAATATGATCATTGGATTTTAAAAATTCATGCTCTCACGGCTAGCCACCAGCTTTATTCTGGAGATGAAATAGCTAAATTTATGTCGTAAGACTAAACATCACATTATTGTCCTATAAAATGTCTTTCACCTGAGCACTAGAAATCTCATTAGTTTCTTTTATTTCAAAACTGCTAAACTTTGTCTCTCCTTTGCTTTTGGCAAAGGAGAGAGTTGTTGTAGCCCACTTGATTCTTAGTTCCCAATTTTGCTCACCCTAAACCTAATCTCTTTTCTCCCCTCCTATTTCATTAATAAGTTCAGGAATATTACTCAGACTTTAATTGATAATTACCTTAGCAATAGTAGACCTGAGGTTTTCAGTAAGATTTCAACTTTTTCAGGCAAAGGTATTTTTCCTTCCAATTACATTCATCTGTAGTTTCACCTTTAGGAAGAAAGTCTATTTAAAAATAGACAGTTTAGGGGCACCTGAGTGACTCAGTGGGTTAAAGCCTCTGCCTTCAGCTAGGTCATGATACCAGAGTCCTGGGATCGAGCCCTGCATTACGCTCTCTGCTCAGCTTCCCTCTCTACTTTTCTCTCTCCCTCTCTCTCTGCCTGCCTCTGCCTACTTGTGATCTCAGTCTGTCAAATAAATAAAATCTTTAAAAAAATTTTAAAAATAGACAGTTTATTAGAAATCTGTTTCCAAGGATTTCATTCATAACTTGCTATATTATATCACTAAAAAGTGATAGTTTTTATATTATTTTTGTCTTCTCTGAAAATCTAAATGAAGATAAATACTGAGATTTTCAAAATTATAGCATTTTCCTAATATTCTGTTGATTGCTCAGGAACAGAGATAGCAGTCATAAAAATAAAAAATAACAAACAAATTGAATAATAAAAATTGAGGTTCCGTGTCAAACTTTATCTTACAAACCCATGGTCACTTCCACAGTTTTTGAAACTTCCGCCCTGACCTGCAGTGATATTATTTGTATCTCCTGTAATTGTTTTACTCACATGACTCCTGGGCATTATTCTAATATCCACAAGCAGCATTTGAGTATTCCACTGGATACATGTCTTGCCTTTTCTGTTCTCCCTGTAGAAGTCTTCCTTTAACAACAGCTACTGGATTCCCATTGCACAGCCACATAGAAACTCCATACTCACAAAATGAGGCTTATTACAAAAATATGATGAGAATCAATGAAGAAACTTTTGCATGTGAATATTAATCTTTCTTTTATCAAGCCATGAACCAAAACATCTGATCTGACTTTACAAATTATCTAATGCAATTCACTCTCATCATGAGAGGTAAATCAAGAATCAACCCTTTTTTAGTAACACTGCCATTATTTTGGAAAAAGTCACTGTTGCAGTCAAAGATATAAAAGCCTCTTTAGTTCCTATTTCCAAGAGCATCCTCATGCAGATTCCTGGATGGAAACGCGGAACTCTTTGTGTTATGGTTAGTCTCCTCCACTGGGCCATTTTGTCCTTGGATGGTATTTGTTTTTGCAAATCAAGCATGCTCAAGAGATATTCTCTGTCTATCTAAATCTGTTCATGGATTTCCTATAAGAGGCACTTGCTAATTTGCTTCCGTAGTTTAAAAAAAAAAAAAAAAAGTAAAAGCTATCTGTACTTTCTGCCAGTAGATATTCACGATCCAGAATAGACTGGGATGTGATTTGTTCCTCTTTTAAAGAGAAGGTTTTCTGAACTAAGCAGATAGACTGTGTTTTGCTATCATTCTGATTCATCAGGCAGTCTCCTTGGCAACTAAATTTTTCTTTTTGTGTTCTTTCAATTAGAAATGAACAAGTTTAAAGTTATATAGCATATGCAAATATGAACCTGGGGACATATATTAAAAGGTATTACTAAAAAGTGATAGTTTCTTTAGGGTAAATACCCAGTAGTGCAATTGCTGGGTCATAGGGCAGTTCTATTTTCAACATTTTGAGGAACCTCCATGCTGTTTTCCAGAGGTGATGCAACATGGGGGCTTAAGTGGGTAGGAGAAGAATCAATGAAACAAGATGGGATTGGGAGGGAGACAAACCATAAGTGACTCTTAATCTTACAAAACAAACTGAGGGTTGCTGTGGGGAGGGGGATTGGAAGAAGGGGGTTTGGGGTTATGGACATTGGGGAGGGTATGTGCTTTGGTGAGTGCTGTGAAGTGTGTAAACCTGGCGATTCACAGACCTGTACCCCTGGGGATAAAAATACATGTTTATAAAAAAATAAAAAATTTAAAAAAAAAGTGATAGTTTCCTATTTGTGGAAGTGTGGGGGTAACAAGGTCTCTCTCTTTCTCTAACATAATGAAATGGAGATGGATTATAGAATACTAATTAGGGTTACGGGTTTTAAAAATGGTGTTTTAAACCATGTATCATAAATTCATAAGAACCTGTGGTTCTGGTAGTTACTGGTTTTTCACAAGGCTTGGGGGAGTTTTTGCTTTAACCAGAATTTGTAACTTGAGTGGCACTTATCTCTAAGTTAAAAGTGTAAAGGATAATTTACTCAGAAAATATTGACGGCACTATTAAATGCTTAATTAAGTTTTCTTCTTTCAGTTTCCACCTGTCATTGCTTATACATTCAGACTGATACTGTTTAAAGGAGGCAGCACTTGGCAGACTATGGGAACATTCTTGATGAACTTCATAGTAAGGAGATAAAAATTGGAGTTCGTAACTGTATGACAAAAGTCTTCTCACCTGCATGCCAATAGCTGTACAAGTCAGTGTGAAGATGTTATGCATAAACGAGGTTACTAAAGTATTAAATTATTTTTTTAATTTAAAAATACAGCTAATATTGATATGGCTAGCTGATTTGGCAAGGATGAGCAATAGATGCCTTGAACCCTGACTGCCTTTTGATGGTACTAAACTGACAGGCTAATACTGTGGTACTATCCCGATGCATCAATGTTACAATGTTACAATGTTAAAAGACAATAGCCACTTAGTTACAAGATAATAGACACATGGGATATATGAAAGAGCCACTAAAACAAGCATTCTCAAGTGTGGATTTCTTGGGCTAGAGTATCATTATTGCTATTGTGGCCTATTTAATGAGCTTTTAAAATACTACCAGCTACTGATCTTAGGGCCATACACACTCCCATCTGTCAAGGTAGTTAGTGAGAGAGCCTAGGCATGGACATAAACCCAGGCCTGACTAACATCACAATCTTTGCTCTTCACCAAGATTACTCTACCTGTTACGTAACAGACCTCTCTTGGATAGTCTGTGATTCTATTGGTTGATATTAGGCAGAGGCAATGTCCTCCAGCATTCAAAGTTCTGAAGAAGTATAAGAGGAAGGAGCTAGTCTTCCAGATGGATGAAGGATTTATATATTTGTTTAAGTAAGAAAGGAAGAATATGGCAGATGAGTGTTTCTGATCAGTGTTTGACAAGAAGTAGTTGTTGGGTAAAGGTTAAACTGGGATTGAGGCTGTGCTTCTCCATATGTCACTAATCACATATGACCATTTAGTACTTGAAATATGGCTAGTCCAAATTAAGATGCTCTGTAATTATAATATACACACCTGAATTTTAATACTTAACATAAAACAGATTATAATGTATTACATTAATAGTGTTTACATGATAACATGTTAAAATGATAACATTTTAGATATATTAAAATCATCAAAATTGATTTTAGCTATTCTTTTTACTTTGCTTTTATGTGGCCATTAGAAAACTTTAAATTATATCTATAGCTCAACTTTGTGGCCTGCACTGTATTTCTACCAGACAGTGTTGATTTAGAGTTTGAACTTGAGGGGAATATTTCTTAGAGATGTTGAAGGGAAGATTTGAGTATATAAGTGATAAAATGAAAATTATACTTGAAGGTTGTATTCTTATAACTGTTGCAGAGTAGAAAAATATGCAGGGAGAAGACCAGAGTGGAGGAAGAGATGGCTGATACCACCAGTCACACTGGTCCATTATCTTTCTTAATCCTTGTAACAACCTTGGTATGTAATTGTTTGTGTTTCAAGATGAGAACGTTGAAGGGTAGAACTGCTAAGTAGTTTGCCCCAAATTATCTAACCCAGTGGGAGAAGATTGAGGATCCAAACTCAGACCCATTCCACATCCTTCCACTTGACCAGGGAGATGGAGAAGAATGGCAGGGGCTGCTGGGTCATGACTATGGAGAAGGGGACCATGAAGAAAACATAGCAGCAGAAAACTTAGCAGCCTTTGAGAAGAGACCACTGTAAATGGTTAGGAAAAAGGTGATTGAAGTAAACCTTAGGATCAAGAGCCCTGCAGATGTAGAGTGAAGTGAAATAAAGTTCCAAGTCCCAAGTTCGGGGTTATGATGATGGAAAAAGTGTCGACCTCCTCAAAATCCATTGCATGAATTAATTACAGTAACACGCATTAATTGGGGTCCCACTGTAGCAAAACACTGTCCACCTGGATGAGGGGAAAAACAAACCACAAAATAGAGTCTCTAGTCTTGTCTACTTAGGAAAGCAAGAAATAAGCCTCTGAAACTGTCAACAAACCTCAGGGTAGTGCAAATAATGGCACCTGTCTAGGAAGTAGGAGGTATAAGTTGGTTCTCACCCAAGACTTTTGGATAACTACTAGTGTGACCTTGTGTAAATTACTTAACCCTTCTAATGCTCCACTTTCTTATCAGTAAATTTGGCATACCATTATCTGTTCATAGTTGTTAAGAGGACCAAATCCAAATGAGGGAGAACCAATACCCATATGCATACATCTTATGAATTGTAAAGTGCTATAACTGACTTGAAAATTCATTCATTAGCTAGTAATGGGTTAGACAGATATAGGACCACTGTTTTTTGGGGTCCCTTGGTAAATCTACAGATGTTAACCGGCTTCTGACTCATTCCTAGTAGTACCTGGTAGTAGTGAATTCCATTGACCTGACCCTGTCAATTATCTTAAGAAGTAATAGTTATAAAGTATATATAACTAATTTTTACTTTGTACAGCAACTTGGTAAAGTTGGTATTGTTAGTATCACTTTACTAATAGGAAAACTAAAGCTCCGAGTTTTAGCAACTCCCTTAGGATGTATGAGCAGGTGGCCTTAAATCTAGGTTCTCTCACACAAGTTTCTGTGCCCTTGCTTTCAGTTCCCAGAGTCTGATCCTTTTGTATTTGGAGTAGGACCCAGGTATGCATATTTTGAAAAATTTCTAGAGATGACAATAGGTATTGAGGCTTAGCAATCACCACTCTGGCAAGCTCTTTGGGATAAGTGTATTGTGAGGCACCTGGGAGCTTGGACTGTTAGAACAGTTTCAATCTTATTCCTGGAGCTTCTATTGATTGTCCTAATCCTGTACTGCAGGAACACACAGGTAGCCTGAAAATCTTACAGTGAAACTCCTTTAGATACTTCACATATTCTTTGGTGTCCTCTGTTGAAGGCACCGGGTGCCTGAGAGCTAGTCTAGTAAGTTTTTCAGACTCTAAGTCTGTTATTCTTTATTTACTGAGACATGTTTTGCTGAGAGAATAGAGGTGAGAATTAAAGGCAAGGTAGTTAGATGAGGTGAGTGTGGGTCTTTTCTGGATGCCTAGAGTGGGTACATATAAATGCCAACAGAGAGCCCTAGGGGGAGATGTCAGAGACATAACTGCAATAGTTTCAGGAGTCAAAAAGAAATTAGAAATTTCTGGTAGAATTGGATTCTAATATTTTTCAGCTAAATTTAATATTAAGTATTTTAGCTATATTTCTGCTTTCCTGCCTTTTATATTTCCCAAGTGATAAAAGCTCCTCAAAAATAAAGAAGGGGAGGGGGCGCCTGGGTGGCTCAGTGGGTTAAAGCCTCTGCCTTTGGCTCAGGTCATGGTCCCAGGGTCCTGAGATCGAGCCCCACATTGGGCTCTCTGCTCAGCGGGGAGCCTGCTTCCTCCTCTTTCTCTCTGCCTGCCTCTCTGCCTACTTGTGATCTCTGTCTGTCAAATAAATAAATAAAATCTTTAAAAAAAATAAAAAATAAATAAAGAAGGGGAAACAAAAAAGCTTTGGGTAAAGAACAGCCAAAGTGAGTGACAGCTAGCCTCCAGACAGCCCAGCTAGGAGGTAGAGAAGCTGTCAACACAGCTGGAGGACATGGGCAGTCCTGGAATAAGTGTGCTTCTAGCCAGACAGGCCTTAAAGAGACCTCTGGGGCCTCACTAGGCAGGCACTGGCAGAGTTGGATTAAAAAGGCACAACCCTTCTTCTATCTCCATCTCCCTCTAATCTTATCTGTCTCCCACAGGCTTTGCCTCAAGTTTATTGAGGTTAGGAGAGATGGGCAGTCTTCTTCAGAAAGAAGTGGGAGTGGGAGGCAGAAATAATCAGCTGCTAGTTTGTGCGCAGGGGGAAGCTTCTTGGCTCTTTGGGGTCTTGCAGTCTAGGGTGGATCCTAGCTATACTTCCCTGTGGTCTTGTGCCAGGGTCCGACTTTGTGCTCTCCTCCAACCACTTGGGGGGAAAAGGCCTGAAAGATGTTTCTAGATGACATTTCTAAGGACAGAGCATCTTGTGAATGGGGTCATTTTAAGTCACCCTGCCTCAGTTCCTTGTTGGAAAGAAACTGTTTGGTCATCTTTAACTGTCAACCCCCCAGAGATGAAAGGGGACAGATTAGGCATGCATGAACTTGGATATAACTCCCCTATTTCCAGAGACCTTGAACTGCATTGTGGTCTTGCCTGCCAATCCCTGAGGTCTCCTTGGACATCACCTTCACCACCAGCTCTTTTTCTTTTTCTTTTCTTTTCTTTTTTTGGCAGGGGGAGGGGCAGGGTGGGTATCTAAATCAGCATGCTGTTCAGATTTCCTTGTATAAAATTATATTTCATGTGTGTCCTTATACTCAGACTGTAGGCTCTGAGAACAGAAGATTGGGTTTATGGAATATCTACTGAATATCAGCTGCTATGCTGGAGATTTTAATATTTGCTCATTCATTCCACTGATAAAAATTGAACCCTTACTTAATAATGTTCTCATAGTAGTAATGAAAGTAGACCTGCTAATATAGCTATATCTTTTGAGGGAGGCAGCCTTCAGAGAAACAAACTGAGTGAACAAAACAGTAACAGCTTATTAAGAGTTAAGACGGGCATAAACAGTGCTGGGATTGTGGAGAAATGGAAGGGTGTCAGGAAAGTTTTCTAGGTCTCATTTAAATTGAGTCCTGTAAGGTGATGAGAAAGTCACAATCAGGCTAGTGACTGAGAGAATCCTGTGGTAACAGGACATCGCATGTCCTCACATTATTTCCAGGACATGTTCATCTCTTCTTCCTCAGTCACTCAAGTGCCTGACACATAGAATACAAAAAACGTTTGCATGTGTTCCTTTTCTCCTTCTGATGCAGGCAGCAGAGGAAACCCTGGTGGGCCAGCCTTCTGAGTCTTCATATACTAGTGGCTCTGAATGTTTGAGTATATGTCACAAATGAGCTGATCAGCCTATATAAAACATTTCCCAAGGCAACGCTTTTTTGCTCAGCCATTCCCATTAAGATGCTACCTTCCATGAAGATAAACAAAACAAAGTCTATTTGTTTTCTTTAGTATTGTTAGGTTTTCCTCTCTCCTACCTTCTTTCTTTTGCCTTTTTGGCTAATTTCTTAGAACTCTCGTTCTGTCTACATGGTGTACAGATTAAAGGCCAGGATTATCAGGGAGACGCTGGGAAGTAAAGTATGGAGCTGCTGGTGGGAAGACAAAACACATGGGGCAATGGGCAGGGGAGAAGACTTGAGGCTGTGGTGCTTCATCTGGACCAGCAAAGAGGATGCCTGTGAAGAGAGCAGGCCAAGTCATGGCCCTGCTTCCCTGCGGGGCCAGGGTTTCTGTGTGGGAGCCCTTTCCCATTCTTTGTCCCTTGTCCATCCCATTGTCCCCATTCTTCTGCTTTCTTTCATTGCTCAAAGTCTAAAGTTGTGCTTTATGTAAATGTTCTTCTTAATGTCTTCCAGTGTTTTTCGTGGGAAAAGTGCTATCATTTATAAAACTACAAGTAAATAGAGGATGGAAAGAAATTTCTGCACCAAGAAGCCCTCTGTGAATTGATATCAACATGGGAGAGTTTGGCAGACCTTGGGGTGTGGGGAATCAACGGTTTTTGTTTAATTTGGTTTTATGTATATTAATGGGAGCAAAGTTTCTATCATGAGGAAATGAAAATTAGGCTCAAGAAGCCTACTTTTCCCTAACAGGCTGGGCCATTCTCTCTTTTGGCTATAATGAAGGGGTCAGTTGAGTCTAACCATTGCCTGATGCTGACCAGATCTGTGGCCCAGGGCAGGTCACTTCCCTTCTCTGAATCTGACATGAGAAGAAATGCCTCCATCAATCTTGGGAGAATTCAATGAGGTAATGCTGCTGGAAGTGTTTTGTAACATGCTTAACAAATGGAGGCATTGTCTTTCCCTGGCATTGGAAGGTCGGGAATAAAAGTGTCAGGCAAACCGTGAGAATGTTAACTCGAGAATGTTGCCTAGAGTGTAAGCATATTGACTCTGCTACCTAGATCTGTGTCGGGCCTCACTGATTACCTTAAGGGCATTTGTTGTGAGAGGCTACTCTACCCTCAAGTGAGTTATGTTCTGTCTCTTTATAGGTTATTGTTACCTGGGTGTCAGTAAAAGACGGGGGGCCCAGGGTAGGACATTTGATGGGATCAGGAAGCTGAAAGGTCTCAGGAGGAGTGAAGTGGTACAATCAAGAATAATATGTCAGGACTTTCATTTTGAAGAGACAGAAAGGTGAGCTTGGAGAGAATGGTTGGGAGTTGGAGAGAAAAGAATGGGAGGGTGAGGAGGATGTGAAGGCAGAATTTGGATGTTAGGAAGGAAGGAGAGCAATGAAGTTGTCCTGTTATCAGTCTTAGTCCTAAACTTATCCCTCTGTGTGTGTGTCTGTCTCCAAGGTCTGTCTATTTCTCTGTGGACAGAAAGTCCAAAATTTGGACTGCAGCCCTAAGCCTGGTGTAATCCCCTGTCCTACCTCGCCCACTGGGCTGGTCTTTTCATTCATATCCCTGAGTATGTCTGGACTCTTGGGTTGACCTTATACCTTGAGTGGCTTCTAGTTCCTTCCTGGGGCCTGAGCCCTGCCATGATGCCAGCCTGCTTACCTTAACCTGCTCCCTTTCTAGGCCTAAGTATGTTCTCTAAACTTCTACCTCAGCCTAGTATAGGAGCACTTGCATGAGTCTGGGATCAAAAGATATGTGTTTGAATACTGATCCTCTCACATACTAGCTGGGTGATTATCCTTTCTGAGCCTCCGTTTTCCTATCTTTAAAATGAGGATAAGATGTGTGTTTTAAGATTTTCAGGCTAATTCATGTAAAGAACCTAATAGACTTGACACATACTATGTGGTCAATAAATGGTCAATATTATAGTTATTCCACATAGAGAAGCCTCTGAGAGCCAGGATGCTCCTACCTGCCTGACGGGAGGCCAGAGACTCCTCCATTGACTGGATCTGAAATTTTCATATCAGTCTTCACTTTGTAATAGTGCTGTAGATTCTCTAATTGATGCTCTGGTATGCCTAAAACTCTCTTCATGGAATGCCTAAAACTGAGTCCATCCTCTTGTCCCAAGGAGTGGTCTAGAGCAGTCAGTTCCACTTTTAGATATACTTTTCTAAGAAAATGTGTGAGTACTAATCAAAGATTACTTATATTTATCAAAGCAAACACTTCAAAAAATAAAAACCTAAGGGAAAAAATGCTCAGATGCTAACTTGCAGTTTATACTTACCCACGCTTGCCCTTACTCAGGTTTTGTCCTGAGTCTACCCGAGCAGGTGTGGCCGAAGTTCTGACATCTACAGAAATCAATCCCTGTGGGAAACTGGCAGTTCATCTTTCTAAACTTAACCTCACCTTCATCTCCTTGGAGTGCCCTCAGAAACATGGTAGTTGGTTCCTAGCTCAATTCAACTTAGAAGAATAAACTTCATTATTTTAAACTTCATCAGGTTCTAGAAGTCTGGCTGGTGTTTACTACTTAGTAATTTAATACACCAACATTTTCACCAGTGTTTATTAAAAGGTTCATTAGGCTTTTAAATAATAATAACTTTTATAATAGGACACGATGAATGAATTAAAATCTATCAATCATATTTTAAATTTACATTATCCTTCATTCAACATTTAAGAAATATTTGCTGAATACCTACCACATGCCAGACCCATGGTGCTGAGGGTTCAAAACAATAAAAATCTCTTCCCTTGTGGAGATTCTCTTCTATTGTAATAATTAGTACAATTAGAAAGGTCTTATTGGAAGATAATTGTTCAAGACACACATTAAATGGAAAAGAGGGACGGCAGTTTCAGGCAGTCATAATGGTGGTGGTCTCACCAAGAACAGTTGAGCCATGTGGAACTCTGAGAGAAGAGCACTCTTGGCAAGGTGAGCAGCAGGTGAGAAAGGCCTTGAGTCCAGAGCATGCCCACTTTATTCCAGGAATAGAAGGAAGCCATAGTGACTATAGTGGCCTGAGTAAGGAGAAAGCAGTAGCTGAGGTCATGCTGTGGCAGAGAGATTGTAAAGGGCCTGGGAGGCCATATAGGGACTTGGGCTTCTACTCTGGTAGAGATGGGTTTTGAGAAGAGAAGAGGAGTGACATGAGCTGACTTGCCTTTAAACTGGGTCCCTCTGACTGTCTTGTTGGGAATAGACTGTAGTGGGGCAGAAACAGGGAGCCCTGCAATAATAGAGGTGAGAGATGTGAGCGGTTTGGGTTAGAGTGATAGAAGTGGTGATGTCAAATTCTGGCTCTTGTGTGAAGGTAAGATCAACCAGACTTGCTGATGGATTAGATGTAGAAACTGAGTAAAGAGTCAAGAATGTCTCCTAGATTTTAGCTTGAGCAACCAAGAAGTTATTGAGCAGAAATGAGTGAGGGTGAAATATGTTTGCAGAAGATTAGGCATTCACCTTAAAATGTTAAGTTTAAGATGCATATTAGATACCAAGTGGAGATGTTGAGTAAGCAGTAGAATCTAGGAGTCTGGAATCCAGTGTAGAAAAATAAGGAGCTATGAGTTTATGAAAGATGTGTAAAGCCACAATGTTAGGTTAAATAATCCAGGTAGTGGATGGAGAAAGGATGAAGGAGAGATAGGGGAGATGAGCAGTAAATCAAGGAGATGGGGAAAGGGTGGCCAGTGGAACAAATAAGGAGAGAATGGTATTCTTTAGTAAGAAAAGAAAGGAGGAGGGAAGGGTGAAAATAATGGTCAAATAGTTTTGACATCTAAGTAAAGCTAGGCCCAAGAATTGATATTTTAAAGATTTTGTTTATTTGACAGATATCACAAGTAGGCAGAGAGGCAGGCAGAGAGAGAGGAGGAAGCAAGCTCCCCACGGAGCAATGTGGGACTCGATCCCAGGGCCTTGGGATCATGACCTGAGCCAAAGGCAGAGGCTTCAACCCACTGAGCCATCCAGGTGCCCCAGGGGCCTGATATTTTGATCACACAAATAGATCAAGGGTCAATTGATGGCGTTATGTGGGCAAAGTCTAAAGTCCATTTAAGAAAGGAAAGAATTGGAGAGAGGGGATACAGATAGACTTTTAAAGGAATTTTATAGTAAAGTTCTCCTATAGAGAAATGGAATGGAAGGAAGCTTCTTGAAAGACTGGAGAAGAATAAACTTTTAGGCTGATGGTAAAGATTCCATGGAGAAGAAAACTTAATGGTATAGTGGTGGAAGAGTTTTCTGGGTGGACATGGAATCTAGTGTCCAAGGTTGGGGGTTGGCCTCTCATAGAAGCCTAAACACCTCATCTGTAGCAAGAGGAGGGAAGGCAGGACCTGGGAGCATGGATGGGAAAGTATGATGGTGGGAACTTGAGGAAGTTCTCTTACGGTTGCTTCTGTTTTTTTAGTGAGTAGGGATTAAGATCAGCTGAGAGTGAAGATAACAGACATAGGGGCTGGGGATTTGAGAAATAAGATCAGAATAGATCTTCTATTGAGGAATAGAAGAAGATCACACTTGACTATAGACTAGGGAGACATAATATGCTTCCCCTGACACCCACTTGAGGTTTATGGTCATGAATAAGTAAGACTATCTTCCGTTGTTCTATGTTTGTATTCAGCTATTTCCGACTGCATAGGTAGAAGTGCAGAGTAAGTGGAAAGCTAAATTTAACCGGGGTAAACTGGGTTTAAGGTTTTGCCAAGGGTGATGAAGATGGGCAATGGGATTGAGGAAGCATGTCAAGGAATGATAAAAAAAAACAAAAACATAATTGGTTATGGACTTGACACTGGGTAAGAAAGAAGGTGAAGTAAGGACATGAAGGAGGCCAGAGACAACAAAAGGGTGGCATGATCAGTGCCTTGTTGATCTTGGGGACATCAGTGCTTTTTGGCAAGATACGAGAGGAAATGAGCTGGGGAGAGGGGAGGTGGTGGTCAGAGAGTTGGATGCTTCAAATCTAGATGACAGGTATGTTGCAGGTTTGGGGATGGACAAGCCTGGAGAGGTATCACCCTCGGCAACAGTGGCTGAGATAGGAAGATGGACCATATCGTAGGAGGGAAAGAGTTTCAGAAACTGAAAAGGAAGACTCATCAATGTGAATATCAAAACCTTACTGAGACACCACCTAACACCAGTTAGAATGGCCAAAATTAACAAGACAATAAACAACATGAGTTGGAGAGGATGTGGAGAAAGGGGAACCCTCTTACACTGTTGGGGGGAATGCAAGCTGGTGCAGCCACTTTGGAAAACAGTGTGGAGATTCCTTAAGAAATTAAATATAGAGCTACCCTATGACCCTACAATTGCATTATTGGGTATTTATCCCAAAGATACAAATGTAGTGAAAAGAAGGGCCATCTGTACCCCAATGTTCATACCAGCAATGGCCACAGTTGCCAAACTGTGGAAAGAACTAAGATGCCCTTCATTGAGCAAATGGATAAGGAAGATGTGGTCCATATATACTATGGAGTATTAGGCCTCCATCAGAAAGGATGAATACCCAACTTTTGCAACAACATGGACAGGACTGGAAGAGATTATGCTAAGTGAAATAAGTCAAGCAGGGAGAGTCAATTATCATATGGTTTCACTTACTTGGGAGCATAAGGAATAACACAGAGGACATGGGGAGATGGAGAGGAGAAGGGAGTTGGGGGAAATTGGAGGGGGAGATAAACCATGAGAGACGACTCTGAGAAACAAATTGAGGGTTTCAGAGGGAAGAGGGGTGAGAGGTTGGGTGAGCCTAGTGGTGGGTATTATGGAGGGCATGTATTGCATGGAACACTGGGTGTGGTGCATAAACAATGAATTCTGAAACACTGAAAAGAAATTTTAAAAAAAAGTTGCTAAGAATTTAAATAATTCCCCACATCTAGGTTAAAGATATTGAAAGCATTCATTTAAGACACATTATTATCTTCCTCAGCATGCACAAATCTTATGTTGCTCACCAAGGCATTTCACTATGGGCATATGAAATCATGAAATCAACATTAGCACAGACCCTTGTGAATGTTGGGTTGCTCTCCTCTGCATTTCCCTAAGCAATCTTTATGTTCCTCTAGGCTAGCAGTTAGGTTGCAATCATTCTTTTACATATTAGTTTTTCTAACCCAACCATAAATGCTTTGAGAACAAGGATGATATTAGTTGTCATAGTAGCCTCAGACTGGCGTAGTGGCTCAATGGGTATACAATAGGTATTTATTATATGTAGCATAGGACGGTTAATAACATGAATTCTGAAGTCTGACATGACTGAGTTCTAATCCCAGTTGCCTCTTGTTAGCCACATACACATGGAAGAGACACTTAAGCCCATTTCTTCTTCTGTGAAATGGGGGCAACAGTAGCATCCTCTTATAGGGATGTGGTAAAGAGTCAGTCAATGAGGCTTTGCGTGTAAAGGGCTCAGTCGAGTCCCGGTGCTCAGAATACGCTTTGTGAACTTTCATTACCGATGCATGAAGGCAATAAAACTTCATGTTTGACTGGGTTATTTCCAGAGCGGCACACTTCCACATCAGCCAGCCTGAGCTATGGTCTTTCCCAGAAAATGGGTATTGCCAGCAAGCGGGCTGACTGGTGTCCAGTGATCCGATAACAAGCCCAGTGAGAAATGATGAGAGAATAATTCTGTTTTTTTTTTTTTTTTTTTTTTTTTACTAGTAGAGCAGACTTCATGATCTCTTGGCAAAGGTGTGCATCTCTCCATACATATAGCCCAGGAAATGCAGTGGCTCTGTTTCAATAGCCACTCAATGAACTGAGCAGTACTGTGTGTCCTGCTTCTGTGTTGTCAGTGATCGTTATTTTATCACATGTTGACTAAACTACAGTGCACACATATGAGAAATGCTCATATGTAAGCATAGAAACAACTGTTTTACAAAGGCACACTCAAAGAAACATTCCTGTACACTTTTTTTTCAGGAAAACAAGGACAGACCCAGAGCAAGGTGAATGGGCTAAAATGCATGTTTTCTCATGCCACGGTAGCCTTTTTTCTGCTCCATATTAAGCCCCCCATCCTTTTGATGGACCAGAAAGCTGTGCTGTGGATCATCAATTTCACCTTCTGTCTGTGTTCTGTACTTTCTCCTTAAGCTCAGATCTTGTGGCTCTGAGACACTGGGAGCTGAGATAATGAGACTAGACTGCTCATTTTCTCTGTCTAGCAGATGGGAGCACCTGTCATGTGTGGGCAGACCGCCTCTCTAGAGGTTGGGCAGTGGTGGTGTGTTTGGACCCTCTCTCTTTCTAAATGCCACAAGGTTGCAATTAAGGGAGAGTCCAAACCTCTTATGTCAAACTTCAGAGCAACTGAAAAGTGTCTCTTTTTATCTCTGAAGTTAGAATTTTAGTAGATTTACCCTGAATTGGAAACTTGAATTCTAAAAAAGTTTTCATTCAGTGGGCGTAGAAGTTTTGGGGGGAAACAGTATGGGTGCTTTTACATACTCTCTAGATCTCTTCAGATATCTCCAGGTTCAAGACAACATCAACTAAACATTCTGTTTTTTTGTAGTGTATGCATTTATGGCATGGGCGAGAGGGATGTGACAGGGAGATGACTTTCAGGAGTCCATTCTTTTAATGCAAGCATGAGATTGAGTCTGAAACAGCTTTCTATCCCAGAGGTGATTCCGTTGTCACCTGTTATTTGCTTCTGTGTACAGTTCTTCCAGGAGAAGGAAGCTATTCCTTTGTGTACATCTTTAGGTAGAAAAACATCTGAAGGGTGAGTCAGAAGACCTAAATTTTAGCCACAGAGCAGCTACTCAATGAATGGTGACTTTGAGAAAATTACATTACCTCCTCAAGCCTCAATTCCTTCTTAGCAGGATTAGCGAATCAGCTGCCTTACAGTAGAAGCAATACAGCAGAGTGGTTCTACTTTTTGGCTAGGAGTCCGATAACCTGGTTCAAATCTTTTATTCAAAACTTAAGAACCACGTGACTTTGATTCTTAATTTTCTCACCTGTAAAATGGGGATAATAGTTGTATCTAGTTTTTAAGGATTGAGGCTTTCCATTATGCAGCCCTCCCATGAGTCAATCAGTGGGCCATGATCTTTAGGTAAGTTTATTCAGCTAATTTTAAATGTACCCAACATCAATATTATAAAGCCCTTAGACACCAGCATGTAGCATTCAGTTGTTACTTGTTGTTCTACCTCCAAGGTGGCTTCCACCTTAAAATTCTCTTTTCTTTAACATCCCTTGCTTCTTTAGTCCTCACTCCCTTTATCTAATGGGTAGAGTCCAGAGATGCTGCTAGACTTTGTATAATGCACAGGACATACATTTTTCCCATCGACAAAGAATTACCCTGCCCTTGAGGGTTGCTGGAGCAAGAAGGAGTTTAAAGGCTTCTTTGAGCATCTCTTGGAGATGCATTTTCTTTTTCTTTGCGAACTATGCATGTATTGACAGCGGTGATGCTTCTGGCTCTTTGTGAGTGGAGATGAAGTAATACCCATTTTAGGCCGTTAACTTTCCAGGGGGAAAGCTCAAAATGTCTAGAGGAATCAGCAAAAATCTACTTTGGTCACCCTCCGATAAGACTCTAGGCTGTATCCACTTGTGCTCTCTTGCCTTTATCTCTATGGATTGTTGCCTCTTTATTCCCCACTTGGGAGATGGCCCCTCTACCGCATATCCCCTCATCTTTCACACCCATTAAATTCCTACTCATCCTTAAAGGACTTACAAGTGATTTTTTTTTTTTTTCCATGATGGTTTTCTAAATCCTCCAAGTGTTTTCCTTTGTCCCTCTGACTCCCAGAGCTCAATGATTTACTTCTCCTATCCTGCCCGGTATTACACGTGTTGCTGTTCCTGCTAGTCATATGTCTCTTACATGTTAAGTCCCTCAAAGACAAGAATTTCTTCTAATTTTTTGAATTGCATAGAATTTAGCACACTGTGTTGTACATAGCAAGGGCTTAGCCAATAGTCGTTGAATTACAGTATCGTCCTCATGACTAAGCTCCACTCCCACTGGTCACTGCAGGTGCCCATGACATCCTCCAGCCTGCACAGGATTCCCGCTTTGTTCCTAGTTAGTACTCTCACTACCTCCACACTTACCCCTCCTTCTCTCCTCTTCTCAGTGGTGTGCAAGCTATTTTAGGCATGCGGCACACAGCGGCAGTTGCTATTTATAAAGTAGGAAGTGGTCTGTAGTCCCCTGTGGGTCAGGTGTCCATCCATCTTCATTTATATTTGAAAGAGGTGTTTCCTACAAGCTCTTGGGATTTCCTTTTTTTCCTATCATACCACCTATCCTACTTACTACTGCAATCGTTGAGGATTTTAATTTTATTTTTGCCTTGGCTCTAATTTTCCATTTGATTTGGATTTCTTCCCAGTTTCTTCTCTTTTCTCATAAAAAAGCAGAGGCAAGAGAGAGAAAAATCCCACTAAGCTACAGAAATGTCTTTTTATGAATTGGATCTCAAGATGAGAACTTCATTACTAAAGGAAAAAGGAACCTCTGCTCCTGTGATGTGGTAATGGAAATATGGTGTTTTATAAGTCTTAAGCATTTCTTTTTTTATCGCCGTAATATATAAACCATCTAATGTTCTAATCTCTTGCATTGATGACTGGAAGACATGGTAATAGTAGCTTTATTTTTAGCACTGATGAATTAAATTAAATTTGGTTCAGTTCATAAGTATGCAGCATTCACACACATGTGCTGGAATTGTGATTCAGACATACACATTGGAGCAATACTATGGATCGCACAGATTTATAACTTCAGGACCTTGTGAGTAGTAGGATTCACTCTTTCAGGTCTTTAAAGAACTTCTGAACCCAGTGGCCTGACAATTCTCCTTCCCTACCCCCATCTAACCTTTCTTCTCCCAGGGTTATAATTTTAAAGGTAATCACATGTTTTTTTTTCCTTAAAAAACACCTGTCAGTTCTCCACTCCATACAGCATGGGGTCCAGAACTCCTTAGTGTGGCAGAAAGGGTCTTATATTCCACTCCTATATATCTTTTTACCTTCTTTCCCACTCCTGTATTCAATACACATTTTATTCTAGCCAAGGCAAGCTGCTGTCCTTTCTTTGAAGACACTGTGGACCCTTCGGTGCCTTTGACCTTCTCAACAACAGCTTTCCATTTCCTGGAAGGCTCTGCTTGTCCCCACCCTCCCATCTCCTCTTGATATGCCCTTATTCTTCCTTCTATGAGGTGATAAATGTGAAAAGGACTGGCAGAAGGCTGAGTCCGAGCAAGGACTTAGTAAGTAAATGTTCAGTGAATGAATAGACAACAGAGTTGGTAACTTCAAAGGAAGATCTGTGTCTTATGAATGGGTTATGTTCTGGATATTTAGAAGTCAGTTTAAGTCTGCATGACTGACCCATGTATAATATTGTCTTTATTTGAAAATACACACCCTTTCCTTCCTTAAAAGCTCTCAGTGGCAAAAGAGGACCTTCTTTCTTAATAATTTTCACAGTAATTGTTGCCCTGGAGGCTCCTGCTCTATCAGCCAGCGGGGAGCAGCAATCCTAGGGGAGCAGGAAAGGAATGGAAGTTTGGGCAGGAAGGTTGATACTCTGGAGTGGGGTTTTGGGGGCCCAAGTCCTGGGATAGTACAGGTTCTGATAGAGGTTTATATTAATTTGCTCTAGCTCTCATAACAAAGTACCACAGACTGGGCTTAAACAACAGAAATTAATTTTCCCAGCTTTTGAGGATAGAAGTCAGAAATCAAGATGCCAGCAGGGTTCGTTTCTTCTAAGGCTTCTCTCCTTGGCTTGTCTATGGCTGTCTTCTCCCTGTGTCTTCATGTGGTCTTCCCTCTGTGTGTATCAGTGTGTTAATTTCCTCTTATTATAAGGGCACCTATCAACTTCAATAAGACCCACCCTAATGGCCTATTTTAACTTAATTACCTCATTAATTATCCTGTCTCCAAATGCCATCGCATTCTGAAGTACTAGAGGTTATAACTTCAGCCTATAAATTTTGGGGAGGATGTAATTCAGCCCCTGAGAGGGTGGTAATGGGGTCATCAGTGACTCCTCAGAGGAACCCTTATGGGGCAGGGATGATGCCCTGCCTTGGCACTCTTCACGCTGCCTTCATTGTCATGGGGCACTCAGTACAGGTTTTGGAGGTGAGTTCTAGCTTCTACTTAGAGTGAAATGAGATTCCATTTATGTCCCTCCAATACATACATGAGCTTTTTCTCTCAACCTCTTTTTCATGTTTGAATTTTATTAACATTTTGCTGAACTTCTCATTTTTTTTTTAACTTCTCATTTAAATTATCATTGAAAATACTGTGATCCATGATCAAGGGGCACCTGGGTGGCTTAGTTTGCTAAGTGTCTGCATTTGGCTTAGGCCATGATCCCAGGATTCTGAGATAGATCTCTGCATCAGGCTCCAAGCTCAGTGGAGAGCCTGCTTCTCCTTCTCCCTCTGCTTGCTTGCTCTCTCTATCAAATAAATAAATAAGTAAAAGTCTTAAAAACAAAACATGGGGTGCCTGGGTGGCTCAGTGGGTTAAAGCCTCTGCCTTCGGCTCAGGTCGTGATCCCAAGGTTCTGGGATCGAGGCCCGTAGCAGGCTCTCTGCTCAGCAGGAAGCCTGCTTCCTCTCTCTTTCTGCCTGCCTTTCTGCCTACTTGTGATCTCTGTCAAATAAATAAATAAAATCTTTAAAAACAAACAAACAAAAAACAAAACAAAACAAAACAAAAAAAAACATGATCAAGGATTGAGACCTTCCTATGTGCAGCCTTCCTGTGACTTGAACAGTGAACCATGATTATCAGGTAGGTTTCTTTAGCTAATTTAAAGTCCACCTAACTAGATTGCCACATTTCTCCACAAAGATATTTTGTTTACATGTTTATTTCACTAAGGAGTTTTGTGAAATTTTTATTGATGGTTTTTGCCACCTGATTCTTAAAATAAAATTTAAAAAAAGATTCGAGGTGGCTCTTAAAATGTAGACATAGTACGTCTCGAGCTTCATCTTCACTTCTCCCTTTCATGACCTTGTTGCAGATGCCAGTAATGTTGATCTGATCTGTGTGACTTGTTCTCAGTGAACCATACTGGTGCCTAGTAATTACTGTTCTCTCGTGTCTGCAAATCACGTTTTTAAGTAAGCTTTCTGGAACACTGACCTCTACTTCTCTGGTCTGCAGTTCCCCAAAGACACATGAACATTTACACTGTGTAGAGGAAGGAGGACTAAAGTGTAGAGATCTATACAGCTGCTCCATGGGCCATTAGGATTAGCTGGAGTCATACTTGAAAGGCTTAATGGGAAATACTGTCCTAGGACAACCATTCTATAATACTTGTACTGATGGAAAAACACTAAGAAAAGTTCAGATCCGAGACAAATGACTTGCATGGTCTCCATCTCTCCATTATTCTCTTGAATAGATTACATATTTATTTATATATTGATGTATGATCTCACTCTAGGAGACAAACTCCCCGAGGGCAAGAACTTTGCATTTTGTTTGATGTTCTGTTGCTAACAATTAGATACATTTCTGATATTAAGCAAGTCACTTAGATACTCTGAAGCTAAAATTGGTCCTATGTCTAATAAGAATACCAATATTCTACCTAACCTGAAGGTCATTGAGAACATCTTAATGAGATGTAAAGGTAATTTATAAACTATAAAGTAGCTTGTAAAGATAAGCAGCTATAAGGTATGTGGTTTTGAATGACAATAAACAAGATAAGGAGATTCTATATAATAAAGAGCTTTACTCTCACATAAGGAGTTTAGACTTGATGAAGTAAAAATCAAACCTTTAAAGGAATCTGTTCATTTGCTGGGCTGCCAACTCACAATTCAGCTTTAAAAAAAAAAAAAGCGTTGAATTTGATTAGAAAAATCGAAAATAAAATCACTATAGCTATATTTGAAGGCATAAATTGTTGACTTTGTGGGTGACCCATGAACCTCACTTCCCTTGTTAAAAAATCTTTTTCAAAGGTATGCTTTTCCTCTTAGGTGAATCCTTCTTACAAGAAATGCCCTTTGGCAAAACCTGAAAGGTGGCTGAGAATTCCTTGAAGGAATTTGTTTAAATAATCACATGATAAGATCCCTCTTAAACTTCTCTGTAAGCAAACAAATGCCACAAAGCAGAATGAATTTTATACCTTTTGGGAGTCCATTAATTTACTTTCAGTGGCATTAAGTAATGAACACTGTTATAGCAAGGTCACAGCTCCATTTTATATCAAATAGCTATCCGTTCTCATATATGATACATGAAGCACATTTCTTGCTCAGGGAAAAATGTTTTATTAAAATCATTTCCTTTGTTCTTTTGTATAGACTGTTCTTTGTAACAATAAAGATTGTCTGCATGACATATCTCTTTAGGACAGCCATTGTATAATTATACTAATAGAGCTTAATCTAATGCTACATTAATTTTCTTCCATTATTTTCTCCAAGAAGGAAGCCACTATTGTTTACATGACAATGCAATTTCTTTCTTTTTGTTTTCTTTTAATTGTGGGAGATTTATATTAGGGGCAGTAGAGGAAAAAAAATCCCAGGGTATGGCAAGGCCTTTCTCAATCCTCTGGGTACAAAGGATCCCTGAGAGTTGAGCAAATAGACCAATCTTTATATCCTACCTCCCTGCCCCCACTACCCATTATTCTCTTATTCAGCCATTTTTTAAAAAGATTTTATTTATTTATTCGACAGAGAGAGACACAGCAAGAGAGGAAACAAGCAGGGGGAGTGAGATAGGGAGAAGCCAAGAAGGGATCCCCACTTGGGGCTTGACGCAGGGCTCAATCCCAGGACCCTGGGATCATGCCCTGAGCCCCTGAGCCTAAAGCAGACGTTTAGGGACTGAGCCACCCAGGCGCCCCTATTCAGCCATTCTTGATGAAAGGGGAAAACATCCTGTAGGAAATGGGAGTGTATTGCCAGGTGGTTTCACTTTGGAACCATCCTATCTATCACTTGGACTTGGATTTTTACAGCATTTCACCCAGACTAGTGCAAAAGCCTCTCAATTGGTCTCCCTACTTGTCTCTGTTCTTCTAATCCACCTTCCCTCTGTGGCCTGAGAGATCTTCCTAAAATGTCAATTGGATCATGTTACCTATTCTCTACCCTCACTAAAGTACCCTGACTCCTTAGTATGGTATATAAAGCTCTCCATCCCATCTCCAGAGTGGCTTTCCAATGTTGACCCTCTTCCCCATCACTAGCATTTCCAGATGCCCGTAGTGTAAATGCTCTTCCACTTCGAAAGTCCTGTATGATACCAAGTGAAGTATAGTGTTATTATTTTTATGTATTGAAGACTTTTTAGGTGTCTTCAATACATAAAAATACACTTTAGGTGTCAACTAGGTCCCTAGAGAGCAATTATGTAAAGTCCATTCTTATAATATGAATGACTTTAAAAATGAAAAATAATGTCTTTAATTTGTATTCTGTTAACCTTCTAATGAGGTCCATGGTAGCTCTAAGTCAAAAAGGAATCATTTGGAGAAGAGATTAGCAGTGTCCTCACTGTATCAGGAGGTGGCAGTTTAAGAATTAAAAGAGAAACTGACACCACATAGAAAATACTAAGGAAGTTTTCTTGAAGGCAAGTGTGGTAGAGTTAAGACCTGAATGGAACCTGAATTCACGAGGTTTCTAGTTTACACCTAGAACACTCATTTATGTGCTGGGTAAGATAGCTTATCGTTGATGACTCTCAAGGAATCTTGCCTTTTATATGCAAATCCTTGAGTTCTTGCCCACATTCACCCTAAATTTGGGACATTAGTAATGTGACACAAACAGTTTTGATGAGTACATCTTCACTGGGGCTTTCCCTTTGTTGCTTCTCACTGAGAACACCTTTGCCACTAAGTGAAGGCATCCGGGCTAGCCTCCTTGAAGGTGAGCGAACACACAGAGATTCCTGCTATCCCAGCCCCTCCAGGTATGAAAGTGAGCTCAATCAGCACCACATGGAGCAGAGATGAACCATCCCAGCTAAAGAGCCTAAATTGCTGACCAAAAAAATTGGCAACAAATGATTGTTTCTTAAATCATTATGTTTTGGGGTACGTAGCAGTAGCTACTGATACACTGGAAAGTCAAGTTACATAACTTCTCTTAGACTCATTTTGTCATTTCTAAATGGGGTAATTTTAGTAACTTAGGGTTGTTGTATGGATCAAATGAGAGGTTCCAGTCAGAGATCTTAGCATAATAAGTGATTAATAAATATTAGTTGTTATGACTAAATTATGTATCAGTAACTATTATAGAAATTAAACTATTAAACTTTTATTTCACTGAAGTTTGGGGTGAAATACAATGTTTTCATATTTCTTATTTGATGCAATTTCTGATATATGACCTACTTTTCATAGGTGAACAAATAGAAAATAAATGACACACATGACAAGCAAGTGCTTTCCAAGTTTGGCCTCTTTTCATTATGTAACAAATGATAAATCTCTGGTTTCACCTTTTGAGTAAAATGCCACAGCAAAGGTATAAAACTTTATAATATAAATTTTGTATATGGTTGTCATCCTTGGGTATCTTTTATAGCTCTCCATAATCTACTTCAGTGTTTATTTCATTTTTTATCTTATATTTTATGTGTTTCTGAGTTACCTCAAATTCTTTTTAAAAGTTTTGAAGAGAGGGCACCTGGATGGCACCATCAGTTGAGCGTCAAACTCTTGGTTTCTGCTCAGGGTTGTGGAACTAAGCCCTGCCTGGGTTCCATATTCAGTGCAGAGTCTGCTTAAGTTTCTCTCTCCCTCTGTTCCTACCCCCTGTGCATTCCCTCTCTCTCTCTCTCTCTCAAAAATAAGTAAATCTTTAAAGAAATTTTGAAGAGGAATTAAAGAATGTAAAAATACTATCTGAGTATCTGAGTAATGATATAGTCCTTTGAAGAATTTATAACATTAGATAAAATTGAGTAAAGGGTGGTAGGTGAAAGAAATAGTTTAGCAAAAGGTATTCTATTTTTAAAACTATCTAGGAGAGTAGAAATTTATTTCTATGACTATGCAGTACTTTTAATCCTTGAGAATAAAAAACCTATGCTTATCATGATAAAAAAATATTTATTCAAATTCAGAGTTAATGCCTCTGAAATATTCTGTGTTGCTTTGTTCATATCATTTCTGAGATGAATATCAACAATAGATTTTTAAAAAATTTCTGGCTAAATCTAGTGCCATCTGTTATCATCTTGGTTTATATATCTGAACTTCTGTTTCCTCATCAGCAACATAGAATGATAGTGGCCATCTTGCATGTTATAAAGATTATTGATGTGTTTTATGCCTGGAACAGGGCTTGGATTATTAGACGTGTTCACTGAATTGAAGATATAGAGAACAGAGTTTCTCACACTTTAATGCATGCATGGGTCACTTGGGGATCATCTGAAAAGTCAGATTTGAGTCAGCATATTTCGAGTGAGATCTGAAATTCTGCTTTTCAGCAAGCTCCCTGATGATTCTGGTGCTTACAGTCCATGACCTTACTTTGAGTAGCAAACATAGAATGCAGGAGTTAGTAATTTATGGCCCACAGACCAAATCCAGCAGTTGCCTGTTTTTATAAATCAAGTTTTACTGGAACACAGCCATGTTCATTTGTCCATGTACTGTTGATGTCTGCTTGTATACTATGGTGGCAAAGTTGAGTGGTTACAGCAGAGGCTGTATGACCCCCTAAGCCTAAAATATTTAGTATCTGGCTCTTTATAGAAAAAGACTGTCAATCCTTAACACAGAGTACTGTAAGTTCCTAACACCTTGAGGGCGCAATGTAATGCTGTTGAGGGAGATGGAAGGATTCAGTCTGAGGAATTGGGTTATTACAATGGGTCTCACGGGGTCCTCAGATGCTGGGAATAGGTGGGACTTGATTTGTGAGTGTCAGGCCCTGTGTATAAGAAGCAACAGGGCTGGATGACAAATGAACAAGATTTGGAGTCCTGGTGCTGCCAGTTACTATCTTTGTGACCTTGAGCAAGTAATTTTAACCTCTCTTTGCCTTGGTTTGCTCAACTGTAAAATGAGATTCATTAAACCAATTCATGGGTCCCATTATATATAAAAAGCATTTAACATTTAACCTGCTTTACGGTAGGTAATAACTATATTATGGTCTATGTGTCCTCCTAAATTCTTATGTTGAAACCTAACCCCTAAGTGATAATAGTAGGAAGGTAGGGCCTTTGGGAGATGATTAGGGATTAGTGCCCTTATAAATGAGGCTCCAGAATGCTCCCTAGCCACTTCTACCATATTGAGAACTCAAAAAGAAGTCTGAACCCTGGAAAAGCATCCTCATCTGATCATGATATGGCACCTTGAGCTCAGACTTCCATTTTCTAGAACTGTGAGAAACAACTGTCTATTGTTGATAAGCTACCCAATCTGTGGTATTTTTAATAGCAGCATGAACAGACTAAGACACATTGTCCATATAGCACTGGCCAGAAAGAGAGTCTTATCCGGTGTAAGAGACTGGCTACTAGAATTTCAAAGCTTTTGTGATGCTCGGAGTAAAGTGAGTAGCTGTTTCTGGGTTCCACACAGTCTTCTTTGGGAAGCGGCCCTGGTGAAAGCTTGGTCCCAGATATTTGGGCTGGGTTTCATGTTAGCACTCCAGTCCTGGTGGTAATAGTTTAAAACCTAAGATCGAAGTCTTATCACAAGGAATGGTGATTTTATTGAGTACTTAACATTGTCAGTATGTATTTTCCCAGTTTTATTGAGAAATAAATGACATACTTCACTGTATAAGTTTAAGACATGGCACTATGGTTTGATCAACATATTGTGAAATAATTACCACAATAGGGTTTATGCCATTCAGGGTGTGTCTGCTGGTAATGTCTTTGGGCAGGTAGATGTACTATTTAGGCAAGGGAACTGTTCGAGCTCTAAGGATAAGGATGGGGGTGAAGAACAGTTGGATAGGACTGCTCACAGTAGGGAGTCCTTGGCTCCCTACCCATATGAGGCTATAGCTTCCACTGTTGCCTGTATTCTCTGGTAGGTCTTACTAGATGGTTGGGACTTTAGTAGTAGATGGGGCTATAAATTGGCCTCCTAGCCAAGCAGGCTGAAACCCAAGGCCTACACCACTTCTTGTTTGAGAGCCCAAACGAGGCCAGAATGGGTACTAAATGTCCTGGTCAGGTGAGGCAATTGGCTTTGCTCTGTAGATGGGGGAACCATGGGGCTCTCTGTTAAGTGTCACTTTAAACAAAGCTATTGGATAGGCTATGTGATTTCTTATATGCTCTGGTTAGATGCCCTAAAGGCTGTATTCAGCAATGAGCAGGCCTATGACTTAGATTCTCTGCCTGGCCACAGTGGGAGAAGTAGCTCTAAAGCCAGGAAAGCTCTTTGTTGTCTTAACTCTAGTTCCTGTACCCCAAGGTTCTTGGCCGAACAGGGTCACTGTCTATGCTCTGCCAACTACTGGCTCTGCTGCCCTTCTCTGGGGGTTGAGCACTGCCGGGTTCCAAATCTTCTAGGAGTTGTCACCAGCCCTTCTGGTCAGATGGGGCCAGAAGCTACTAACCACAGCAGGTGGGGCTCTGCCTTAGCTCCCAGGCCTGGGCAGGAAGGGGAGGGACCACTCCAGACGACTCTCAGTTTTCCAAACTGGATCTCCAAACGCAGGAGAAAAGAGGGAGGAGATACCCTCAGCCTTGGCTATGAATTAATCCCTCTGCTTATGCCTAACACTGGAATCCTCCACACCCATAATTGGGTTTGCTCTGGGGTGATCGGCTCTGCTCACCTACTTACGGCTTCAGTGTTACTGGGTCACACAGCTTCCAGGAGTTGTTGCCAGTTCTCCTTGTCAGATGGGGCTGGAAAATACTCTCTACAACAGGTGAGGCAGTGGCTCTGCTCCTTGCCTGGGCATGGTCAAACTGGGTGTAGGGTCAGCAAAACTCCCCATTTGAAGATATGAATTAGGTAGTTCTGTACCTGGTAGGTTCCCCAGTCAGCGTGTCCCCAGCTTGGTTCTTCAAATGGGCACAGCTGCTGGCTGGGATCACTATTTGGGCTCTGCTGGTTTGTATGTGGTCTGCCAAGATCCCTTTACTAGTTGTGGCAAGCCTTTCCCATTGCCCTCAGACTCTGATTCCCAGTAGGTGAATCTTGCAGATTCCTCTGCAATCCCAGTGGTGCGTGATCAAAATAGGGGCTCCCACAAAAAGACCCCAATGCTTGGGAACTGTTAGTCTCCCTGGGTTCTTTTTTTCTCACTAGAAGACCTAGGGGCTCAAGGGAAACATCTTTGGGTGTCATGCTGGCCTAGAGGAGGGACCATGTGGTCAACGTGTAGCTGCTTCTCTTATTCTTCTAATGCAATCTGTCTTGGTTTTTGTGATGTGTGTTTGTGTGTGGCGGGAGGGGGGGGGCTTGTTTCAGCCTCACCCTCATGTTCTGGGATTCTCAGAGGTGTCTTGTTCTTGAATAGTTGCTGTTCTTATGAAGGGGAGGGAAGTCAAGAATGACCTATTTTGCCATCTTGGTGCTGTCACTACATTATTTAATCTTCTCTACAAACTCTGCAGTGAAGATATTATTCTCCTAAGAAAGTAGAAAACTGAAGTAATTAAGTAATTAATCCGAGGTCAACCATGTAGTAAGTGGCAGAGCTGCATGAAGACCCAAACTGACTGATTCAATATCTCTGCTCTTTCTACTTGGCCATGAAACTCCCATACTATAAGCTAGAGGGGGAGGCTGCTGCTTGGTAAAGAGATTAGTGCTCAGGGGCTCACACTGGACCTGTCAGAATTCTAGTTAATTGTGGGAACATCAGTTTCAGGCTTCGTTCATTGCTCAGAAGGGGTCTGCTAAAACACAGTCAACCTGACTAATAAGGTGGGAAATTGTGTGAAGCTTAGAGGGCAGGAGGCATAATCATAACAGTAAGGATAATTATCCTAGCAACAGCTCCATTTATAAAGTACTATGATGGGTCATGTGCTACATACATATATATATATGTCTCATTTAAATACAATAACTTGCTATGAATTAGGAATTACTCATTTAAGAGAAGTTGAGTAGCTTGTTTACAAAGCCTGTGTGGTTTCCATTATGGATCTGAGTGGACAGATAAACTGAGCCACGGAACATAGGGGCTAACCAACTCTGGGGCCACATTTGGTTCTGATATTAGCAAACGGGGTAAGGTTAGGCAAATCATGTATCCCTCTAAGTCTCATTTCTTTACTATAAACAGAGGGAATTTCACCAAATAATGTTTTGTGGATATCTGAGCGCTAACATTTTAAGGTTCTATGAAATTTACAATAAACTTGACTAATAGTATTTGGAGATATTCGAACTTTTAAGAATTAGAGTTTTCAGGAGCTTGGTTAGAGTTTTAACTTTCGGAGCTCATAACATTTATTTAAAAACTAAAGGTGAGGGACCCATGTCTAAATGTGGGTTTGTTCTTCGCAGATGTTTTGTCTGGCTGGCAACTGAGGATTTAGAACATTCTGCCTTGAAATCAAATTGCATAATATTATGCTTCTGTGATTTTCACCTGGCAGTTGTCACATCAGATCTGGCCTCCATTCCGGAAACATGCGCAGAATTCCAGAGTGAGTGCTTCATGCATGAATGGACTTTGCTATTTGAAATGTTAAAACATCCTTCGTCCGTTGCTTTGAAGAACTCCCTTAGCAGGAGGGGCTGGAAGGAAATGTGTGTCTTTTGAATGCCTCTTCACTTCACTTCACTATGGGATTTCTGTGGAGGCCCAAGCTCAGGCATTTGCCTAGAGAAGTGTTTTGGTGTTCATGTAGTCTGGTGGGGTGGGAGCTGTCTGCCTGGCCTGTGATTCCTATTTACTCAGTACTATGCATGCCTGGCAGACTTAGTGAGGATATCCTAATTCAGGAAGATAACATTCTGGATGTATGGTAAGCTTCGGTGTTGTTATCTGAGAGGTCCTTTAAGTTTATTGTTTTGGGCGTCATTACGGAGTAATTCACTGTGTGTACTCTATGGCATTCTGCAGGAGGCCGGGGGTGAAGTAACAGAAGAAGAGATGGCTTCCTGGGCTTTTTTTTTTTCCCCCACTGGTTGGCATGCATTCCATCTAGACTGGGCGGCAACTAAGCACACATCAAGCAGTCAGTGAAGAGGTTCAGCTTCTCAACTACTGCTAGAGAATGTGACACAGGTGCTCAGAACAAAGAGAGAACGGCAAAAGAAAAAGATCAGCATGGAGGCTAGAAAAGGGTTCTTGGTATTTGAAAAGGTAGGTTTTTTAGGTGGGTGCCCGAGGAAAGGAGAGAAGGCTATAAAGAAGGTGACTTTACCCTGATTGAATCACGGAGGTCTGTTTGTCACTCATGAACGGATGTCTCGACTGAAATTTCTCCGTGAGGAGCAGCCTAGCGCTTACTGGACCGCTGGGAGCATGAGGAAAACTTGTTTCTTAAAGCACATACTTGGGAGGTTTGAGAAAGGGGCTAGGAAAATGGCATCTCTTTGACAAAATTTTAAATTTTAAATTTTGGGGCCCGTGGTGGCTATCTTTCCTCCTATGCTCTTGTTTTTCTTCCTCTCTTGTTTTCCTTCGTTCTCTTTCCTGGACTCTTTCCATGCATGCTGGGGTTCTAAAGTGCCAGTTGCAAGATGGAAGTAATGATAAAAAGGGGCTGGCCCAAGGTCAAGAACCTGGGAGAGTGTGGAGCAAAACGTTAATTATGGAGCCCCAAGTCTTGCTGATGACAGACCACGGTCCTGGCCGCAGAATCCAGTCATCGATGGGAAGCTTGCTAGGTGCTACTGCATTTTAAAATGGACTTCTGCGAAGCAGGGGTAACTGTCCCCATTTCACAGGTTAAAAACCCAAGGCTTAGAGAGATGACCGAGCTTGATCAAAGTCAAATGGAGCAGTAGGAGTGGCGTTTGTTTCCAATTGTTCCGCCTCCAAAGTCTAAGCCCTAGGCTGAAAGTGAGAGACTGGAATCAAAGCTGGAGTGACTGAGAACCTGCCTCTAAAGACAAAGCCTTACATTCTACACAGATGCCGAGCAATTCGGTGTGGACTCCATGAGCCCGAACGAATGGAGTCAGAGGCCTGTCCTCTGTGCTGGGGGCTGCCTTGGGAACAACGTAGCAGGAGGCAAAGTGTACGGGTTCTGGAATCAGTAAATGCCTCCTTCATACCCTGGCTCTGTGGTCTTGGGCAGATCGCTTCCACCCTGTGAGCCTTGTTTTTTGAACATTTTGCAGGGATGTAGTGACAGCCGAGACGCGGAGGACAGTTCGCAAGCAGAGGGCCAGCACATGGTCGGTGTGAAACTTCACAGGCCCACTTTACATTTGGGTTTCACCAAGTACCTTTTTTTTTTCCCCCTTCAACAGAGTCTGCTGATTGTCTCCTTCACTCCAAGAAGGAACGTTTTAATCGTTTTGATATATGCTATTTAAACTTCACACATGAGACTTAGAATATGGGTGGAGTCGAGTTCAGCTTTCCTTGAGATGGTTGCAAGAATACCCTGTCACCTTTTCTATCAGACTGATTAACACATTCCTGACATATGCTATAATACCATTACTCAAGATGAATTATCAGGTGATAATTTCCCCTTTATAAGAATATCAGTTCAATGCAGCATTCAATAGCATTCATGCTTATTAACCTACTAAAGAGAACTTGACTGTTCTTAGAGAATCCTTCCTGCGAGTTCCTGGCCTTTATTCCTGCTGGAGTTTAGTTGTCAGAAATAGAGTTTCATTTGCATTTAGTAGACTGCGAAGATCTCTCAGAAGAAATGAAACACAGATCCCCAATTTATATTAACGTAACAAAATTGAGGTCTTCCCTGGCAAACGCTAGGTCATGTTTATATGTAAGCCTGCTTTTATCATGTTTGCATGTCTGGATACGAGAGCATTGCTGCCGTTTTCCAAAAGGTAACTACATGCTTTTTATGGACCTTCTTTATTGAGAATGTACCAGTCCCTCTTGGTTTCATTACCATTCCATCTCCTGTTAAAGGGGCTGACAGCTGCTGGGATGCAGACCTCCTGTTTTCCCTGGGGAGGAAAGTGAATTCTGATGGCAGGTTGTGAAATTCAGGAAGTCTGGGGAGCTCTCACACTTTACAGAAATAACTTTGCCATGTGGGGCTTTGGGGAAAGCCTCAGAGGACCATGGCAGCTGCTTTGGAAGTGTGGCTTCTAGGACTGAGGGCTTGGAGGGGTGTTCTGACCTGGCACCCCTGGAGGACCCTCCTGACCTCTCTGGAAACCCCATTCCTCAGATTCGTAAGCAGCAGTATCATCCTTGCTTCTGTGGGGCTGTCTCACTCCCTGCATTTTCTCTCTGTCTTTTTTTGTGTTTTTCTGAGAATACTCGATAGAAAAGGCTGAAAAAAAGCTCCAGGGGAAATCAACAAGGTTGGGCTTTACTGCCCTGGTTAGGTATTTGGTTCTTTCACAGTTACTCTAAAAAGCTTTCCCTTTCCAATTTCTCAGCACTCCATCTGGACTAGGGCTGTGATGTATTCTTCCCCATTCCACTTCCTACGTCATGTGGATAAAACCCAGAGATCTTTCTGCACCAGGTCTTTGTCACTTAATTTCTCATCTGCGGTCTGAAGCTGCCTTATACCACTTTCAGTCTGGGGTTGGGTATCGTCTTCTTTACACGGTGCTGTCCCATTTATGGGAGAATTAAAATTAATATTCAAGCATCCATTCTTAGATTGTCCAAGATTTCCTCTTCCATGGAAGGGGGTAAATAGAAAATAGATTACTAAACCCCCTACACCAAGACCTAACATTTACTGAACATTATGTTAAGTACATGATAGACTTTATCTGTTTCATTCTTATGACTGCTCTCTGAGGTAGAGACCATTATGCTCCCCACGTTGCAAGTGAGAAAACTGAGGTTTAGAGAACCTGAGCGAGATTATATAGCAAAGAAGTGGCAGACCTGAACACTGAACCCGGCAGGTTGAATACAGAGCTACTCTTCTGACAAGGATGCCACAACATCTTTCAGTCAGTACAGTAATAAAGCCCCACTTTACCTTTTGTGCATTGAAGCAGGTTGCCTCTGTGATCTTTCTCACCAGACTCTCAAAACTATTAAAGCAACACTGAAAGCAAACAAATGCTTTTGGTCTGCAGCTTAAAGTCCTATATGTAAAAGCATTTTAGAAAAATTGCCAATTTTGGCTATTTCTCTCTCTCTCTCTCTTTGTTTTTTTTTTTTTTTTGTTTGTTTGTTTGTTTGTTTTTCGTTTTGGGGGGGCATTATTTCCTCTTATTTTGGAGGGTTTGCTCTATTGCTCCTTTGAGTTGAATACCCAGATGAAATTTTTGGTTCTCCTTGTTTTGTGATAAATATATTCAAAACAGTATGTTTTCCTATAACTACTATTTTAGTGATGCCCTTCACATGTTGACATAAGATGCTTTTACTGCCCCTCAGCTTGAAGTATTTAAGTGTTCATAAATAAAACCAAAAGCTGCTGCTTTGAAGAGACACAAAGGAGAAACTAACCTACAGCAAAACTAATTAAAATAAAAGATGAGAATTCTTGAGGTCTGGAATGAAATAAGAAAATAGACACAATGAAACACACACACAAAAATAGTAAATCATTGCATGCTAGAAAATTTGAATGAGATGAAATGGATATATTTTTAGAAATGAATAAAATGTTAAAATTTGCATAAAAGGAAAGGGAGATATTCAGCTCTATAACTTAAAGCCTCCAGGTTCAGCCCATCTCACAGATGAGAATCAACTTACAAGAAATAGGTAGTTTTTATCTTATGTGTTTTTAGAATACAGAAAAAGAGAAAATTGTCTAACTCATTTTGTGAGGCTATTATCACTGAGACCCAAGACAGATATGTATAGCACACAAAACTTGCCAATTTCACTGATTATTATTGATGTAAAAATGGCAGATGAAATGTTAGCCAAATCCAACATTGTGTATTAAAAAGTCATAATCATAATCATAATCACTAACCCACCCAAGTGGGTTAAGCCTCTGTCTTTGGCTTGGGTCATGATCTCAAGGTCCTGGGATCAAGCCCCATGTTGGGCTCCTGGGTCAGGGGGGACCCTACTTCTTCTTCTCTCTTGCTGCCTGCCTCTCTGCCTACCTGTGACACCCCTCTCTCTTTGTTAAAGAAAAAAAAAAGTCATAATCTTGGCTTAATTCTAGAACCATAAATATGACTTGACATGAACAATTTATAAATGTGATTCAATATGTTAATGAATGGTGAAAAATTTATGATACCTAAAAATCTTTTAGAGAATCAGACTTAATTCTATAAAAAAATCATATGCCAAAAGATTATGGCAAACATCATACTTAATGGATATGCTTCAAGACACAACATAAGGATGGCCACTATCTCTCCTTCAGTTTGATACAGCACAAAAGGATCCTGGCTATGTGATAAGAAAAGTTGTAAGAGGAGGAAGGACTGAATAGGAGAAGACAGAAGTGTTATTATTTCAAAATGACATGATCATTTATATCAAAAATGAAAATAAGAATACACACATAAACTATGAAAACTAATAATATTTAGCAAATTTACTAGGTATAAGGATAACAGTATTTTTTGTATTAGCAAAAAAATTTAAAAAGCAAAGAAAATGTAATATTATCAAAGGTTATGAATGCAAATCACAAAGGACTTACTCTAAAAAAGGATGCATAGAGTCACTATGGATAAAGTGTAAAATCCTATTAAAAAATAGAAAAGAAACCTGGGCAAATGGAGTGATAGTACTATGTTGATAGATGGGATGTTGCTTTAAAGGGGTCCCTCTAATCTATTGATGTATATTCAATGAAAATACCAGGAAACTTGACAAGTTGGCTCTAAATAGTATCTGGGGAACTAAAGGTTGAGAAATCAGATAATTTAAAAAAAATAAAGAGGGGAGTTTTCTTACCCAACATTAAACATATAACATCATTAAATCTAAACATTTAAGACCTATTAACAAGGTTGCATTTACATGTTATAGTTTCACAAACCAGTGGAGAAAAGGCTGATTATTTTATAGATGACATTGGGAGAATTGACTCATTATATGGGGGGAGTGGAGTTGATCCCTACCAACACATCATATATAAAATATCTGTAACTGAAATAAGGTCTGAATGAGAAGAGTCCAAATAGAAAATTGAAGGCTATGTTTGGGAATATCTGTAATTTTTAGATAGGGAAGAATTTCTTGAATAAGACCAGCTAGCTTAAAGCATTAAGAGTAAAGGTGAAAGATTTAATTACTTCAAAATACAGATTATATTCGATGAAGGAAAGTATAGGTAAAACTATTAGAAATTATAAACAGAGAAAAGTTATTTGCAGAGCATAAAAGAGAGCAAATAACATCTAAACCACAGAATTACAAATCAATGAGAAATGGCAGGAAACCTAATAGGGAAATGGACAGTATTAGTTAGAAGATAAGATGTCTACATGCTATGAACTGACATATCATTAACCTAGTAATTGTAGCAGGATATGAGCAATATCACAATATCATTTATCTAGAGAAATGCTAATTTAAATAATGAAATACCACTTTATAGCCACCAGATGGCAAATATTAGTACATCAAATAATGCCATGCCTTGGCAGAGAGAGGGGGAATTGAAAGATGGTATAGAAATAGGTCAGTGAAATTAAGTATGCATACATATTGATGTTTCAATATGTATGTATACCCAAAAAAAGCCTGTTTAACAGATTCAGAAGGATACATGTATGAGGTTTATATGTCAAATTGCTTATAGCAATGGGATGTAAAGCAACTAGGTGCCTATTGCTAGAACAGATAAAGGTGATCTGTGTATACCAAGGAATACTAAGCAGTGCTTGGAAATAAGTTAGGTTTACATGAAAACAGGACTACCTCACTTAAGAACAGTGTTATGAGGACAAAGAAACTACTTACTGTTGACCTAATACTGTGTATGTACTATATATATATATATATATATATATATATATATATATATATATATATATAT